>NW_027528369.1:3613356-3637430 GCF_008692635.1 Crocuta crocuta
TGATGGCTTCCCCCTCTCCGCAGGAAATAGCAGATAGTTAGAAACTACAGAGGCACCTGGATGTCTCATTTAGTTAAGCATCTGACTTCAGCTCAGGTCATGATCTCCTGGTGCACGAGTTTGATCCCCACCTCGGGCTCTGTGCTGACAGAGCCTGGAGCCAGCCTTGCTTGGGATTCTGTGTCTCCCTCTCCCTCTGGCCCTCCCCTGCTCACACGGTCTCTCTCTTTTCTCAAAAATAAATAAAAAGTATTTTAAAAATTAAAACAAAACCCTCCTGTTCTAGGTTTATCTCAATTTTCCAATTTGACAACACTTTGCAGAGGGGAAGGAGCCCAGTATCATAATAGCAAAGTTATTCTAAAACAAACCCAGGCTTGCAAGATGTCAAGGTCAAAGTTTTATTCCATAGAATACTGATCAAGGCCAAGTGTGGCAGGGTGTTTACTCTGTGCCAGGTGCTTTACATACATTATTGTATTTAATCCTTTGCCCAATCCTATTTTACAGATGTAGAAACTGTGTATTTTTTCTCATGCTACTACAGATTTTGCTGACAACTTTTTATTACATGGGGCTTTCAATGGTGTGATTTAATGCTGATTTATCTTCACTATCCTGCAATTTCCTGAGTGTCAATTGGGCACCTGACACTTTACACACTACAGGCTATTAAGGAAACGCACCATCTATTATTTTTTAAATGCTCTTGAAATGACAATCTTTATCTTTGAGTAGGAAAGGGCTGCTCTGTTCCCTACCGAGACCAAACCACAGAATCACTCGACTTTTGAGCTGGATGGGCTCGTGGGGTCAAGATCATGCGAAGGACCAGTCCCAGTCTTCTAGATACTAATGAGACTATACTATTTTTCCAGGCCTCACTCAACCCAACTCAGAAAAAGGTGACCAAAGAGGAGAGAGCTACTGAGTTCATACGGCACGTGCTAAGGTTAAAGGCTGAGCTTTGTAACCGGGAAGGAGGGAATAAGGTGAGCAAGGCAGGAAATAAATATCCGCAGGACTGCAGTGTAGGCTCAAATTATATTTTAATAGCTTTGTGCCTGAGTTTCCTCATCTGTATAAAGGGGATGAAAATATCTGCCTCTCTAGTTATTGTTAACGATCAAAGATGGCGTAGTCCTGGCTCCCAGGGGACACTCAATCAATGGCAGTTGTCCTCATCAGTGCCCGTGAGGCTTTGGATGACCTCCAAAGAGCAGGGCTGGATGGAACGTCATGGTCTTCAACCCCGTGGAAGTTTTCCCCAACTCCCGACTGACCGGCATAGCCCCGAAGAAAGGAGGAGTATCCACTCCCCCTTAAATATAAAAAAGACTGCTTCTGAACACTCTCTGTATACTGCAGAGTTGGAAGGGAAAAAAACAAAAAACAACACGGTCTTGAAGTCTAGCTATTTGCTGAAATCCCCGAGGAGTGGGATATGAAAATAAAATTTAAACACGTGTTTGATAAGATACGTACATGTGTTAGTAACCAACATACGTATCTGTAGTGAAAACATTTTGATCAAGTATTCTGATTCAGAACCCAAGAAAATGAATGTTCAAAATCTTGACTTTTGGACTTCTGTGTATATTTGAGAACTCATGCATGGGCCCCCTTATCTACATTTTCCTCTTCATTTTGGCAATCTTTGCAGAAACTGAACTCCAGGTAACCTCTGACTTAGTCTCCCCAATACTGTGGCTCCTGGTGACACGTGCTGGCTTTCTGGTTTCAAATTTATGTCTCTAGTACCTTTCTAAAAATATTTGCTATGGGTGCCTGGTGGCTCAGTCAGTTAAGCATCCGACTCCAGCTCAGGTCATGATCTCACGGCCCATGGATTCAAGCCCTGCGTCAGGCTCTGTGCTGACAGCTCAGAGCCTGGTGCCCGCCTTGGGTTCTGTGTCACCATCTCTCTCTACCATCCCCCACTCATTCTCTGTCTCTCTCTCTCTCTCAAATGTATATAAGCATTAAAACAAAAAAATTTATATTTTCCAATTTCACAAAAGAAAACCCTACTGATAAGCAAGTAACAAGTCACATATACCAAGCCGAGTATCTGCTTTGAAAAAGACTGTATTTCAATGCGTGTAACAACCTGGCATCATCTAAAGTGTTCACTTGTTCTACCAATATGCATATCATTCCTTCCTTAAACATGTCATTGTACACATAGTATGCGCTATGTTCATTGCAATTATAGAATACATTGCTTTCTATTTTATTTTACTTTATTGGATTGCTTCAGGGTATGCTTGTTTAGGTATGTACCACCCAGTTTTCCCCAGTGACCCACACCCAGCTCACTTCACTTATGATGAATCCCACGTCTAAATGCCTGAGACTCAGGTGGATGCCGATATTTATATTGATACCTATGATCGATTTCATCTCTACTTTCATGCCTGTATCATTTTTCAAAGGTAAAGATTTTATTGCGAGTGCCTTGTTTCTAGATAGAATTCTAGAGCCCTATTCATTTCTCATATTAACAGCTTAATATTTAAAGTTGGAAAGACAGACACGGAAATCTATAACGAGAAAACTTGAGGACCTCCTCCCACCCCCCACCCCCCACCCCTTTAAATAACTCTTGTCTTCAACCTGACAAATAGGAGACAGGCTTTGACACACGAAGCATCTCAAAAAGCTCTCCTTCCCTGTTCAAACCCAATGGTCTGGAGAAATACATGACAAATTTGTGTTTGATATTAACCACAAATTATTTTTTCCTTTAAAAAATTAATTAAAAACACAAGATGGAATAAATATTTCAGGCGACCAGCAGCAAAATGGGAAAATACCATGTGTTTGGAGTTTTAGTGCCCTCTGAGTACAGAAATTTATTTGCAGCAAGCAAAAAATAGACAGCGAGCATAAAAATACAGCAGAGTCCCCCTAGTAAAATTATTTATCAAGCTAACAAGGGAGGGAGCCTTCTAGTAACAACAAGCCAGCGAGGAAAAGACATGGCTTTATATTTTACCTTTGGGTTAGCAAACCAGTAAAAATGCCAACTGACAAGCACTTCACATAAACATTTCTTTCTAAATGAGCTTCCTTGTTAGGAGGAAAGGAAAAAAAAAAAGTCTTCCTAGCTAAGGAGCACTATAGCTTACAGACAGAGAATTCTAGCACGTATACGCAGACCCTTTAGTGGAAAAATAAAATAACTGGCAAAATAAGTGAACGTGAATTATGAACGGAGTTTTAAAAACAAATTAGAAGTTCATTAAAGAAAATGCGCTTCCATGCTGATCAGAACATGCTCAGGCTTGGAGAGCTACAGAAAGCCACGGTTTTGTAAGATGCCTTTTTGGGGCTAGCATTCAGAGTCTCCAGAAGAAAATACATAACATATATATTCACATACACAGATATATATGTACTGACACTGCCTCTACTGTATAAGCCTCATTGCTATATTTTTTCAAATATTTATTTTATGAGCAAAACCCCAAAGCCAGTTTTTACAGTTTAGTTTAACGATACCAAACTTTGATTATAAATTACAAATCGCTTTAGTGCAGCTTGCAATACCAAAAAGAAAAGAAGAAGAAGAGGGAGGGGGACGAGACGAGGAAGAAGGAGATAAAGAAAGAAGTCCTTGAGTCAAAGCCACACAGTGACCTGATCCCAATTAGATTTTCAAGAAATCGTAAAGAGATGCATTTTCAGAACAACTGCATATCCTCAATAGCTCTGCAAATAACCCCTGATGAATTTACAGTGAAATCACACACTCGGAACTCATCATCCCTAAAGTGAAAATCTGATCGGTTAACCGTGGCAAACACAGGAAGGTGTCTTTTTTATGGTGGCAGGAAATGATGGTGCAGGGAACGGGGACTCTGAACGACCCCGTAAAATGTTGAGTCAAGACAGACAGAAACACCTTGCAGAAACTGCACTCCCTTCCCCCATTCCCACCAATGCCTTAAAAAATAAAACTTTTCTAGCAACAAGGACAGAATGTTTCTCATCGCTACTATCAGCCAGCTCAAATAAAACAGGAAAAAAGAAATAAAAACAGATCCGTCCTTACTTTGTTCTTCCTCTCTGGAACACGGCGGCTTTCTCCAGGCTGCTGTGAAATCTCCGCGCTCCAGCGGGACAGGGAAAACCTCCCGCGCTCACTCAGGGTCCCAGGGGCACCCCACATTTTCCTTCCGCAGTCAAGGCCCCGACTCTCGAACGCAAATCCCACCAGCTCAGTTTGGGAGCTGAGCGCACATCTGTAGGGAGGGTTGGTTGATTGCACGTGGTCTGTGCTAGTTCACCAACGACCTTTTCACCTTTGACCTGGGGTTTTGTCAAGATGCTTGAAAGTAACCCAAGCTCGGGTCAAACAGGTAAGTTCTGAATAATTAGGTTTGCCAAACAACCCATGGAGACCAGTGTTTAGAACACACCCCTTTTTGCCAACAATTTCATCACCAGCCACTGAGGTGGGGACGACCTAGAAGGCCGCAGCCCTGCGCGTTCTGATTCGCTGGCTCCACTACATCAGTAGAACACGGAACACGTGGAAAGCCGTGGGGTCCAAGGTAAGGAGGAAACGTCAAGGGGCCTAGAACGCGGAGGGGGCCTCCAGAAGGCTGCTGGGGAGGAACGCAGCTGGGAGCCATCAGCCCTGGGCAGCAAAGCAGCCCCGAGGCTGGCCAGAAATGCGGTCCCCACCACACACTCTCCCTCCTTTGTGGTGAGGGGGGAGCCCAGGCTCAAATCTCCAAACTGTCTGTGAAAGCCGGTGTCAGCCGGGGCACTTTGCACTTCCCTTCTACTGTGCAACGGGGAGAAAGAGCTTCCTGGTTTTAAAAGGAAACAGAGAAGAAAAATAAAAAAAAAAAGATAAATGAAGGGGCGCCTGGGTAGCTTAGTCGGTTAAGCATCCGACTTTCGCTTAGGTCATCATCTCGCAGTTCGTGGGTTCGAGCCCCGTGTGGGGCTCTGTGCTGACTGCCAGCTCAGAGCCTGGAGTCTGTTTCAGAGTCTGTGACTCCCTCTCTCTATGACCCTCCCCTGCTCACGCTGTCTCTCTCTCTCCTAGAAATAAATAAAACATTAAAAAAATTAAAAAAAAATAAATGAAATAAAAAGTCTGGGAAAGCCCAGTAACAAATAAACAAAACAGCCTTTGAGCATCAAGACAGAACTGCACGTATGGGCTACTCAATTGGAGCGAAGAATGAGAAAGCAGTTCTTAGCTTGTGTCAAAAAGGTCAATATGGGTGAAGGGATTTCTGATTTCTCTTGGCCACTGTGAAGAGGAGAAGGATGCTACACATCCTCTCCGGCAGACTCACGTGGCCTTCTAAAATGCCGTGCATGATTCCAAATGCTGTGAAATATGCCGAATGCGCCTTAAGATTTTTTGTAAGGACCCCAATAGCTCCATGATGAAGAAAGGGAGAGGGCGGGAGGAAAAAGAAGAGAAATTTCAAAAAGCGAAACAGGAAATTCTATTCTACGATTCAAAATGTTCAGCCCAGGAAGAGACCCCCATGTCCGCTTCCCCCCATTTCATGTACAAGAGAAATGAAATTCATCTTAAAACACAATCAAGCCGGAGGCGCGCACCACAGCAGCACAGACTCAAGCCTTTTAATTAACTACTACTATTGGTAACAAAAGGTCTCCATTTTGCTTAACCTTGTTGATGGGGGGAGAGGGGGAGTCACCCCTGACACAGAAGCCCTTTAACAAAGCTGTAAACCCGGGACAACTCGCTGCAGAAGGAACCAGGGAAAAAGAAAAGAAACTTTGTAGGACCTAATTTAAAGGGAGTGTGACCTCAAGGTAAATTCCTTATCAGTACCATTGTCCTCTCCACTGCCTGTCGGCAAACGAACCTACCAGGCTTTTTAATGGACCAAAAATGACCGAAAGACTTCCTCACTGGTTGCCTGTGAATAACTCCTCATTAGGCAATGCTTGCTGGGGGCAAAACACGAAAACAGAACCCAAGGAGTGTCCTTTCTCTCTTTCCGTCATTCTTACCTCCTGCGTGGCAGGGTTTATGTTGTAGAATGTGTCCTTGGATTGTCCCTTAGGTGTTAATATCTCCCAGGTCCTGACATCTGAGGTCACTGCTCCTGTGGCCATGTTGTCTCCTGTGACAATACATGTGATTCCCACAGCTGGTCTGAGTTTCCCACNTGGCTTTGTAACACATCCTGTGGAGGCTGGAAACAGAGGCACGCCGAATTTCCCCACTGGCCGACCCCTGTCCCAGCCTTTTCCAAATACTGCAAAAAGACCCCCCAAAAAATCAAAAAATCAAAATCAAAACCAACCCTTTGGCTTAGCTCATTTATTGCTGATAACTTCATTAGGTGCCAAGACGAGCAAAAAAAAAAACAAAAAACGCACACGCTAAACAACCAGTTTACAGCGAGTTTGGGATGCAGGACGCGGAAGACTCAGCAGCCCGCAGGTGAGGAGGGTTTCGGCTTTGCCATCTGTGAACGGCGGCAGCGAATCTGAGAGTGCTGTACTTTTGCAAGAACTTTCTTCCCTTTTGTCCCCCCTAAATGCATCACGTTTCTTTCTTTAAATTGCCCCCCGTCAGTGGTCTCCTAGAGCTCACAGAAAATATGACTTCATATGGTCACATGAGGCTCGTTCTCCTCTAATTGCTCCAATATAGTTCATTGATTAAATGAGCCCAGGGGCGGGCCTTGTAGGGAAAGGAGGGTGAGATGGTGGTTATGTGGGAGCATGACTTAAATAAATAAACAACAAACAAACAGATAAATCCGAGGAAGAAACCCTTCAAGAGAAATTATTTCCCCATTTTTTTTTTCTCACTGCCAACAAATCCATTGATGTAATTCGCTTAAGACACACTCATGGTACTTTTGATGGGTTGGTCCGCTCCAAATCTGCATGCAAGACCGCGCTCTGCTCCTTGCTGCCTTGGGGGCTGGGGGGTGTAGTTTAAAAACAGAGGATTTAGAAGCCCTGAGGGGCCTGTAATGAAGACAGAGTCCAGACTCACTTGGGCTTTCTAAACAGAGGCATCAAGAATTCCGAACTTACAGTCTGTGTTTTCACGTGTCCTTTGCATGAGAACACCTGATTCACCATTTCTGCTAAAAGCCTGTGATGGGCTCTGCAAGGGAAATACGGTTATGACATACTTAATTTTATGTTTGAATAAAACGTGCTAGGGCCCCCACGTTGACCCTGGGCATCGGGAAACCGTGTGCTTGCGTCTTATTTCTCTGGAGATTGTGGGCAACATGGGAAGTCAAGTTATACGAAATAAAAAGAAGATTTCTGAACACTTGTACTGTCTTTGTTTTGTTTGGTTTCGTGTTTGGTTTTTATCCCAGTTCATAAAACGATGAGCCCTTCCTTATGTGTCTTTGCATTCATATCGGCATAGGTACAGTCAGGATAAAACATGTCCGCTCAGCTAAGTGTAAGACTAGAGGGGAGGAAAACTATAAACTGATGGGTACTTAGAACCCAGGAAGTACTATTTCTACAAGTTCCATCAGCTTCTCCCATAGGCGACAGGAAAGCTACAAGTGGGCTTCTCCCCTACATATGTATCCCACCTGCCCTGCCCCGAGGCAGCTCTGTAAGGCTTGGTTGCTTCCGGATGGGTCTTAGCCAATGTCAGGAACATCTGAAATGGGCAGAGCATAGACATGAGCAGGCTAAGCTCCATCGCCACCTTCCAAATTAGTGTTTCAGCACACAAGTTGACAGGACATGTCTTGAAGGCCTACTTTCAACACCGGGGGCAGTGGGGTTAGTTAATTCAAGCTGAGGGACGGTCCCTAAGGTGAATTCCAAAGCCACCCTCGGCATCAGGGTCAAGCGACTTCATCCCTTGTTTCCATGGCAAAGATGCTAACATCACACTACCCAAGGATGCTAAACTAACCATGGAAAATTTTACATCAAACAGCCATGTGCGATTGTCTTTGTGGACATTCACGTTAGAAGACCTTCCTTAGAAGGCACAATCTTGATATGTCATGCATATATGTTAACATATATGTTAAGCCGTAACATGCGCCCATGGAAAATGTTAGTCAAGATCAGAGATGCTGTAGACAAGGTGACTTCAATCTTTCTGTGATACTGCTTAAGGTGAACAGTTTGTAATAGGCCCAAGGACCATAATATAATCTAGACCACGTTTCTAAGAAAAAAATGGAAGGTAATTAAATGGCTTTCCAAATGGTGTGTGATTTAATTTTTCCTACTCTAGCTAGAAAATTGCCAGAAATAAGCCACCATTCCATAGTGGGAATTAGCAAGAGAGAAGAAAGCTAGCAGTCCTCGATTTTTGGCTTTCACTAGGAAAATCCCTTAGCCAAAGTGACTTTCTGAATATACACTAAGTAACTCTCCCAAGAGTATCAAGTATTGAACTTTTCATATATCCGCTTATAATATCTAATATCATGGAGTAACTCAGAGGAATTGTCCTCCTCCCCCAAGATTCCCCATCTGACCAAATGCCTTTCTCTTCTTTGCTCTCACCTGTCAATCAAATTCACAGATGAAATTTGATTTCTCTCCCACCAGTAACCTTATATGAAAAATTACCAGGAGGGTCAGGACCAGTGTGAACCTTGCCTGAAAAGTTCATTAACTCTTTGCTCAAAATGGATGGTTTCAATGTAACAAAACCTGCCGGTGGGCCTAGATCATCACATTTAATAGACGGTTTTCAAATTGCAATTATAAAGACAGAGACAAAAGACAGGCATAAAAACAAGAGGAATAGAGTATTGGAATTGCATGTACGTGCATGGACACCCAAATTAATCCCAAAGGTACACATCGAGTTAAAATCTATGTGCGAGAACTATTCAGGAAGACATTAATTCCGTATAAGGCTAGGAAAGAAATCATATTTAAATATTCAGTCAGGTTAGTCAAGCAGTGTGTACAAGGAAGTAATCTGATACTATTTTTGAATAATGGCAGAAAGTGGGGCTCTGGTTTCCAACACTCTCAGGTTCATTGGACCCTGAAAGTGTCTCCTTTGCAAAGACTAGCATTTTGACGGTGTGACATTTGCCCCCCTCCTCAGCCTTCTAGAAATCAAAAACTGTATTTCATGCAGATTTTTCAGCAAGCAACTTTTTAATAAAAAAAAAGTCAAACTTCGTTCCATTAGCCAATAAGAGGTCACACGAATACATAAAAGAATGACACTAAATAATTGTCAGGGTACATGTGTTGGACTCTCTTTCTAAATGAAGAGGTTTCATTATTAAATTCACCCTGGGATACTTACAACGAGAGCCGATTTAAATATCTTAATTTCATTTTTTTTTTTCAGATGAGAATCAGATTGCTGCCCCCCACCCGTCTCTTAGCCTTTCCTTCTGCCTACCATCGAAGGGGACGGTGGCTCCAAAGTCACATTTGGATGCAGAAGGGGGACAGACTGTACTTCAACATGACACCAGGTTTTCCAAACGTGAGTATGGCGTGAATCCTAAGAGGCTGTAAATCTGGAATGTTTACGAGGCCCGGGTAAAGCTGGCCAGTGACCACGGATGCTAGTTGTAGAGATTCACCCGACATGTCAGTCTAGCAGCGGCCTGGGTCTGTCAGTGTCAAGAGATGCATGCTGGTTAAGGCAACGGATGCGGGGTTTCCGCAAACTCGGTCAATCCCTCTGTCCACCACACCTACGTAACGAAGTAAATGCAGAAATGCATGCATGCTGGTCCCACAGACTTGCATCTCCCCTTCAGTGTCCCGGATCGCCACTTCAGTCACAGGGCAAACCCAGAGACTAAAATTACTAAAGTAGGAGCTTTGCACACCTAAGGAAGTCTCCGCATTCCTTGCTTGCTTGCTTTCCCCCTCACGGAAAACTTATCGAAACGAGCACATGCAAATCAGAAATCAAGATGTACCTCTTTGACTTCAGGCAACAGGGTTTTTCACATCACTGATGTAGAGGATTCCCTTGGGTACCTGATTTAGTAAATATATTAAAATAAACAAAGGGTAATTAATAACCATGAAGAAGGTTTCAAGGACAGTATGTCAAAGGCAGCCTAGCTATCTATGAAAAAGGCAGAATCAGACCCAAGGAAGAGGGATTTGGCTTCACTAGCTTTGGCCAGCTGGCCTCAGAGCTGCCAGAGGAGGGATTCGCATGGAAGAGAATGGCACGGAAGGTAAGGTCACCCCCTCTGACTATCGCTCTGACCCCAAGGAGGCTGAGACACAGATACTTACTCGCCTGACAGCCTGGATCAGCTTTGAAGTTGTCCTCAGTTCAGAGAACTGAGTCATTCCAGAGTGGCCGTGGGGAGGATTTGAATGGTCTCTGATGGGTGTCTCTCAAATTGTTCACAGACGGCCCATCTCTCTGGGAACCCGGCAGGTCTCACTTCCCCTGGATCTTTGCTAGGGAACATTCTCTTCCACTTTCCCCTCCTCCTTCCTTGCTCTGGTCTATTCTGCTGGTACCGCTGACCTTAACTGCAAATGTTCTCTTAACAAACAGAAACATGTAGACACCACCCTTTTGTTTATTAACTTCCTCTCTGTTTAAATTAGGAGCAGGGAAGTCTTAGAACCATGATATGAAAATGAGGTTGCTTTAAAAAAAAAAAGTCTCCTTGCTTCACAATGAATAACAAAACACAGTAATTCAAAGTAGTTAGCTTTCTATGGTTCAAAAAACCCTTACTGCTATTAGCTGTACTAATGTAAGTGGCAAAATAATTATCATTTACTGTACAGAGTCCAATATTTTCCAGAGAGCAGTTTAATAACAAAGCAGACCTGCCATTTCTCCTTATAGTTAGTCACACCATACAAGTTCAGACTGTCAAAATATATTTAAAATCTAATTTTAAAAATTCAACATGGTTACAGCAAATCTGTGTACAGTAACTGCCGTAAACTAGTAAGTCAATCTGATTTTCTTTCCCGAGATGGATAGGCACTTATTTCCCTTTAATTCCCCACACTTTTATTTGGATTACCTTATCATTGGTACGAACAAATCCACTCTACATATATACACGCTGAAATCTGCAGGCTACCCTACGTGCACATAGGGTCTGTCTTTACTTAAATTCTCATTGAGCATAACTCGCCAGCTATTTCAAATGCCCTTTATCTGGATGGTATAACTACGCATTAAAACACTTGGATAAACACATTTGCATTCTTGTTTCTGTGGGAGCTCCCCCAAATACATCATGGGCCTTCATTCACACATCTTGTTAGAAATGCCTTTAAAATCTCATAGTACAGACGACTTTTCTTCCTGTAATAGTTTCCATGAATCTTTGCTACATATATCATTTCTATGCCAAAAAAAAAAAAAAAGAAAGAAAGAAAAAAAGAAAAAGAAAGAAAAGGAAACAAGAAACACATGAGTTAACAACCTGCATGTGTTATCATTAATATCAATTGTTCCCCATCTGGAGTTCAGATGACCCATCTCTAAAAAACAAACAAACAAACAAACAAAAACCCTTTTATATATAAGGTCCTGCCCCCCTTTTAAAAAAAATCTTTAGGAAAAACAGAGTCTTTTAGAAATGCAAGTGAATAGTTTAAAAGCTTAAGAGATTGCAGAAAGAATATTTTTGTAATTCCTTTGGGGCAGTGGAAACATGTGTTAAGCTTCTTCAAGGAGTATTTACATGAGATCATATACTTGTGAGGCATTTTTCAATTTTAGAAAAATATTACAAAGCAATAATTGAACATAGGGTTTGTAAGATCCCCTTTACCTTCCTGACAGTCTCATTGACATCTCTGTTATTTTTGGACAAAAAGAATCAGGCCTCATTAAATGTGATATTTGGCACCTCGCCTGCAATCTCATAAAGTAGATGTCCTTTTTAGATCATTGGTGTCATTTTCCTCAAGATGACCTCTACTCTTTGGCCATCCCGGCAACCCATCCGGTATCAAGGCATTTACTTTCACAAGGGGCGGGGGGAGGGAGATTCTGTGTGCGCCCCTGAATAGAGTCCAAAAGCCAATGCGCCTTCTCTGTTCTCATCAGCTGTACCCAGGCTAGTCATTTGGGGAAGAGTGGTGGGGACAAGGGGCTCTCACATGGGAGGGGAGCGGAGGCTTTCCAGCTGGACCACCATCGTGTTGTCCAAGCCAGACGTCTGCTAGCGCAGAGCCTCTAAGAGTTGGAGTCATTTACCTAATGATTAAATAGTATTTTTTAAATAGCATAGGGACATGCAGTGATATTCCAGGGAGGATTTTAGGAGGTCTGGGTACCCACACAGCCGCAGGGCCAGCACACCCTGAAAATACACTGCAGACGGTCAGCGTGCGTCTCTGCACTGCCTCGCATCCCACCAAGTAGGTGAAGGATTTATGGGTAGATCATTCTAAGGCAGACATTTCAGACTAGCTTTGCTCATGCCTCCAAAAATATGGAGTAGAGGGATTCACTCTGTCATGTGATCGTGTTTATTTCACAATGTGGAAACTGCAGCTTGATCTTTCCAGTTTTTCCCTGCACAGTGTGTTACTTTAAAGGCTTCCCTAGACTGGTAGGCAGATAGATAGGTCATAGATAGATTGATAGACAGACAGCTAGAGAAATGGCAGACGAAGGAATATGTTGCGTTTATTGCATGAAAAGAGAAATCTTTTCACAGATTTAATCTTAGAAGGATTACCAAGGTTTCCCCCGCATTTCTATCAAAAGGGGTTTTAGTGTAATCTGACGGGGTAAAACTGTCTCAGATGCTGAGATCATTGTTTTAGTTTTAACATATTTATCTGCACGTTACTCAGTCCATCCGGGAGACTCGGAAAAAGAAAAGAGAGATCTATTTAAGAAAGTGTAATGTTCCTTGCCTCCGTATTTGCGGATCTAAAAAACTGAGGGTCCCAATAAGAAAAAGGCCCTATATGGAAGGACTTCGTTCTGAAATTAGTTGTTTTAAAATCTGTCGTGGTAAAACGGTTCCTGAGCGCCCCAAACTGGACTGGAGCACTGTGTTAAAATCGGGAACGCAAGCAGGACCCTCTTGCTGAGGCTGTTGGCCAAATCCTAATAAAGTTTGCTTCCCTGGCTTTCCTTTATAAGGAGCATCAAACCATACCACGGGAACCCCCAACCATACAGAGATCTCTGTGAAGCCTGTAAAACGTGCTATTTGGGTTTCCTTCTTTCCTTTCTCTTTTCCCTCCTCTCTAACCAGAGCAGGAAAAAAAAAGACAGATCTGGAAAAAAAAAAAACAAAAAAAGCTGGGAAATTAATAGAGTCAAAATCAAGAGAACTNCACCCACCGCCCACCGGGGAGCGCCGGAGAGCTGACAGTTTAGATGTCCCCTGGCGCTCCACTCTGGCCGAGCAGTCCTCTTGGAAAATTAAACCAAATTCCAATACAAATCCGAGGCCCCTGCTGGGGCGTGCGCGCCTGATGGGCGCGGGGCACAGGGGCGCGCTGGGGACTGCGGCGGTTGGCGCCCCCAGGCGCCGGGGAGGTGCCCTGGGCTTCTCCGCGGGGAGCCTGGGGCCGGCAGCCAGGAGCTTGCTAGCCTTCCCGGGGCGCAGCCAGGGGTCTGGGGAGGACGAGGACTGCCCGGTGACCTCAGGCAGCCTCCGAGACCCGCCCCCCAGGTTCCTGCTTCCTGTCCGTCCACACCTGTGCCGCCCAGCCAGGGGCCCACTTATCCCCAGCAGCCTGGCCCCGGGGCAGTGGTGACCAGGGCGAATGGGCCGAGGAGCAAGTGTATATAACAGAGAGTTTGTGTGCAGGGGGACTAGGGTGGGGGCGGAGGGGAGGCAAGGAAACCCAGAGATGGACAACCTGAGCATCCTCCAGGCCTTCATCTCCTGCAGTCCAGGCTTCAAGACCCTTGGCACCAGACTCTGCAGCCTGTGCTGAACATTCCAGAGCCACCTCCCAGCTCCTCTCCCTGCCGAGCTTGCCAGCGCTTCTCTCCAGCCCTGGCTTTGGCCACACCTAAACTGGGGCAGGAGTGACTTCGATCTCTGCCTTAGCTTAGGCACTGCCTTCTGACCCAAGGGCAGTGACCTCGGACTCTCTGATGGGCCTGGGCAACTAGGCCTGGGAGAAAGAGGTGGTAAAGATTACGGATAGGGCACTGGAATGGGGCAAGGGTCAGGTGATAAGAGAACAAAGCCCTGGAGCTCAGGACATGCGCATTGTATTTAGGAACCACAGGGATCTCAGGGGGGCTGCCAGTCTCTTGTCAGTTACTGCAGGCAGATCCCTTCTGGTGCGAGGTGGGGCCCTGGGACTGACATGGCTTTGATCCCTGGATTTGGATCTTAAGCCAGGGCTGCCTTCTGATAGCACACTACTCCCCAGCCCTGCACACCAGCCCCTTCCTGTTCTCTGCTCCTCTGGCCTAGTTTGGGATGGCCTATTGGGCCCAGGGTCCTCAGAACTGCTTTCCTTCTGGAGAATGCTCCCAAAGAAGGCCAGGAGCCCACTTACGGGGCAAATTCTGTTTGCCAAAGGAAATCTGCGCCCCCCACCCCCCATCCATGGATTTTTCAGCCCAGGATCCCCTAACAGCCATCCTGGGGATTCTCCCAGAAGAGAAGAGTGGTTTTCACGCGTCTCTGCCCAGTTCTGTAAGGTTTCATGGCCTCTCCTATTCCCTAACTGAAACCACCGACCACAAGGAAAAACCATGTTTTGGAATCTTAGCTTGGAAATGCTCAAGGTTGGTCATCAGAATATTTAGAAGAAACTCAGAATCCAAATCCCCAGAGCGGTGCTCACACCCAGGCCTGGGCTGGGCGGGGGCCGAGGGGTGTGGGGGGTGAACACAGAACTATTTCCTCCCCTCCCCTCCTCTTCCCGAATGTCCACAAACGCCCCTCCCTCATCCTCCCTTCTTAAATTAATGCCCCTTTCTAATCGCCACTAAAGATCCAAGAATCTGTGGAGAAGAGAGGAATGTGATTTTGCAATCCAGAGTCCTAATTATAGGGGGAGAAATTGTTATTTAACAAAAAGAAAGGAGCGGGAAATGAATTTTCTTGAACAGAGGAAGAGGTGCTCAGGAGATGATTATGATCCGAGGAAGGGACTGTCATTCCAATCATAGCCTCTCTGTGGAAAACGTGTTCTGTGAGTGTCTTCAAACTGTCCAACTCCAATGCAAAATTCATATAAAGATCTGATTTCTGTGGGCTATGGATGTGTTCTTTTTATCTCAGCCTTACTACAGGGGGCAAACTTCAGGGAAACACACGTGTGCACCAAGGGCTTTCAAATTTAAAGAATAAAAACTGCCGTGATAGCCTACAACCTATCGCGGGGCCCTGTAGATATTGGCAGGGGACATCTGTCGGATCCAGAATGTCACCGCTGTAAAATCGCAGCCTGGTATCTTTACAAAGGTCCCAAAGTTGAACCAGTGAAAATGGCCCCCCCAGTCCTCGGTTTGGGTTTAAGCTCTAACGCAGTTTGGGCAAAGGGGCCACATGCTAGCATACAGGAATGAAACGGACCGTCAGACCTTGTTTGCACCTGACCCACGTGAACGCTGTGCCTGACGTTAGCCGGCGAGCAAGTGAAAATCAGACTGGTCACCGGGATTATTCCGGAAGTCTGGCCTTCCAGGCACCTTGCCTTGCCACCATTCTGTCTCGTTACGCTCATTTGTCACCACCCACAGAGGGTGCAGAGAACGGAGCCCGGGGTCTTGCTATGCCTTTGCGCGGGGCAATCGGATCTGCTTTGTGTTCTGTTTTGTCCCTCTCTAAAGGGTAAAGATGTCCCCGCATTGTTACAGGACTGTACTTCTTTATGCCCCGACAATCATGAGACAGCCTGGGAGACTGAAATTCTCTCACCCTGTCCCCTACCCCCCGCTGGAGAAAAAGTGCCAGACAGAGCTGGGTTTGTTCAGGAGCTGGGGCGGAGCAAGGCTTGAAGAGAATTCCCCTTTTCTGGGGGCTGTTTGATGTCTAGGGTTTGAAGATTTATATCAAAAGTGAGAAAAGCAGGGTTATCAGAAGGTGGGCTAAGGCTCCTGCTCTGTTTTAAAACAAATGCAAAAACAAACAAACAAATCCTGACTCAGACGCCCGGGCCCTGGACCATCTCCTGCACAGATGGCCACTGTGCGCCCCGCTTTGGGCTGGGGGCATCTTTCACACGTAGAGTGAGAACAAACTTCAGGTTTCTCTTATTCGCCTCAAAACAACAAGGAAGGCACCGACTCCAAATAATTCATTCGGCATCTTGAGGAAGAATCAGAAGCAGTGGAAATTATAGCCTATCACTGTGGCTAACTCTTCCCTTAAAAAAAAAAAAAAAAAAAGACGAAGACATTTCTTCACAGGAAGGGGCACCATTATTTTTTCCAAAATCAAATGAAAGCAAATGACAGTGGGGAGCCTCGCGAATCGGCTATCTCAAAGGGGAGGGATCTGGCCTCTGATTCCTTTTATGCGTGTTTACGTGGAAAGTGAGGCCAGGGGCCTGGCTCTATGTTTCACTGGCACGGGAGTCAGAGTCCACCTCAGTGAGGCTTTAACTACCGACAGGCCAAACCTGCAGACACCTGTGTGGCAAGCAGACTTTTAACAATATTGATTGGCCTAGAATACCAGAGGAGAACGTTTTCTAGAGCCAAGAGTGTGTGAATACGGAAGTAAGTTGGCCTCCACAAAGCTACAGCAACATCAACAAAAGCCTCCCCAACGTACGATAGCCTGGGAACCTTTGTGTCAGAAGCAACTTCAGTCATTCAGACAGAGAGGTGGTAAGAGCATAGGTCCTGGGGCAGGCGGCTGCAGACCACGTCTGTGAAGGTGGCTGCGGCTTGCTCCGTTCAACGTGTTTGGCAGGAAACGGGTGGTCTGGCATGGGGGAGGTCCTGTACAAGAATAGATTTATCCAGAATTGATATCCCTAAATAAAAACTACTGGGGTAGAGGGAGACGGGGGGAAAGATCAGGGTGTTAGACTCTCGCGTTCCATAATAAAGAATTGCCCATCGGGAGAGAGGCCCGGATGGACATGGAAGGGAGGTGGACAGACCTCACGTCCTCACCAAGATCAGGAGGTACAGTCTCCGTCTCTTTTCATGTCAGTCTGTTAAGGGGTCAGATACACTGTGAAAAGTTCTTACACTTTTTTTTTTCGTAAAAAAAATAATAAAGTAGGGAAATACAAGGGAGGCGATTTTCTGAATGGCCTGGGAGCAGCAAAGTGGAGGAAAAAGGGGACCTGGAGGGTGTGGCTTAACTTTGTGTTTCGCCAGGCGGTGTTTTCACTCACAGCTACGTCTGATAAATGCACACATTCGACATCACTGATAAATACAATACTATCCAGGGCCTACCAGAGAGCCAGGCCGCCTCGGCTCGGCTGCAACTTCCGCCCGTGGCATCTGCCTGGGGAAGGGGAAGCAGGTTTTTTGTTTTTTGTTTTTTGTTTTTTTTCTAATTTCTTCTTCTTCTTCTTAGTAACATTATCTGCCAAAGAAACAATGAAGTGTGAAAAAGTACGATTCAGAGTGTGCAAGTCTGCTTCCAAAACGCTAGCTGTTACCTCCTGGGGAACTTCTCTTCCTACAAACCTAGAGATATCCTGTAAATTTCAGTGGCTGTTTAAAAGCTGACATTGCGGGCTGAAGACAATGGCACCTAGTTTAGTTTCACGCACCATGGAGCCAGAAGCATCCCTGCGCTTCTTCCTCTGGGTTGGCTCGGAAGACCTTCAGGCAAGAGGAACAGTTTACCAGCATGGAGGGCCTACATTTGCTAGCTTTCTTCTCTAACATGATCATTTTTCTTTAAAAAGGAAACTAAATACAGGTCAGGGGCGGGGTGTTCTCCAAGGCTGCGAATAATAATAATAATAGTAATAGTAATACATTTTTAATGCACAGTTCTCACATAAATTTCATTTGGTGAATACACTGGTGAGTACGCATTGCTGGGGTTTCCAAAACGTGGCGTATCCCACTGATGGCTCCAAATTGCAAGTGGGCTCAGTTCTGTAAGTGGAATGAAAGGAATTTTAACACTATTTAGACAAAGACTCAGATGCAGTGGAAAGGGAGCGCTAGATTTCCTTACATGATTTATTTATTTATTTTGAATTTGGAGACTTATTTCTACTAAGGGCACTTCGGTAGAATTCAGGATTTCTTTGTTAAAAAAAAACAAAAAACAAAAAACAAAAACCAACCACACACGCACACATGCATTCGCGTTTGCCACTCTTAGTGCATTTCAAAGTTTTTAGTACCGGTGATTTCTACAACTGTCCTTCACGAGGGAGGTAACCTTCTCTTCAAGCCAGCCACCCAAAGCCCGTTTCTGTAAGTGCCTCTCTGCTTTCTAACGTTTGGGGCCAAACCCCACTTATTCTGGTGAGCTGCCCTGGGGGGTCTGATCAGAAAGCTTCAGTGAGGCACAACTGCCCTTCCTCCCAAGTCCTGTCCCTCAGGAGGGGACTGCAGCTAAGTCCATCCTGGCGGCACTCTTATTTTGAGAATGTGTTTGCCTGAAAGCTCTCATCTGATGCTGAGCTTTTTGTATAAATGATCTCTCCATTTCTGCCTCTTCAGGGGGAAACTGCAGATCTCCTCGCTGGGAATCAGAGGGGAAAAAAAAAAACCTCTGAAGAAGAGAACAGCTAACTAACTTCAAGCACACGGAAGAAGTATATGTTTACTATGAAGAGTTTTGTTAAGCAACATTAAGTGTGGATTCAGGAGTTCAGTCCAAACTGGCACATAAAGGGAAGGTCTAAACGCAGTGGGTATACAGTGTCTTCGCGTTCTGTGAAAAAGGGGAAGGAAGACAAGATGATCAACTGGCCAGAGCTCATCTGCGCCAAGCACAACCTGTTTTCTTCAAAATAAGGCCTTCGTTCAGAGTTGCAATATTATCTTAAAACAAAACAAAACAAGCCGAAAACGAAATAAAACAAAAGTCATCGTGTTTGGCTATAATTTCAAAACAGCGTTGGCTTTGTCTGACATTCTTTTAGAATTCTCCGGGCAGTTGATTAGGAGTGCACACTGCATGGATCTGTAACACTAGTTGCATGAATTTGTGTCATTTTAAAATAGGTCAGTGCTGTTAGGGAAGGTAGCTGGACTGACTTTTCAAGTTAGCTTTTAAGTTAGCCTCCGTACATAGCCTGTTTGGCGGCAAACACCCCCAAATCAATCAAAGCATAGCCTTTATTTTACCAAGGCATTACTTTCTGCTCACTTGTATTTCTGGAGTTAAGGTGATTGGAAATCACGGCCAGCTTGTCTAAGTGGAGAAGCCCTTGGCTAAATACTCACGGTGAAATATGATTTAATAACACTGTTCAAATCCAGAGATGTACTTGGGGTTATGTAAGTAAGGGGGAGGGGGTCCTTATACCTATTAAGACAGATGACCTTCCGAGTCACAAAAAAACCCCGAAACCCAACAAACAATTTGATTTGTCCAAAGTGTTGATGTTAAGTCGTGGCAGGCCTGGCTAACAAGAAAATCATAGTGTGTAGCCGGAAGAAGGGAAAAGAATCAATTTTAGCCAAAAGGCAAGAAATGTTTATCTTTACCATTAAATGCATATGTGTCCAAGCCCTGTGTGCTGGGCCCTATTTGCCCGGCCCACTTCTCTCTAGATGGGTTTGCTGTTGGACCAGAAGCTCAGAGCCATGCTGAGAAGGCCCTACTCTCTGGCTGAGATTTTCGTGTTTGTTTTCACCAGAGGGCAATGATATCTCAACTCACTCGAAAACTGCAAACTTGGGGGGAAGGGCATTTTGAGAGGTCATAATTTACATTTATATTAAATATTGCTAATTATTCAAAGGGACTGTCCCCCCCCACCGCCCCCAGCCTCACAAAACAGCCTATGTTTCACCCTGAATGATTTCCTCCCTACTCCTCCATTAATCCTTTCTCTGGAGAAAAGGATGCATTTTACACTTCTACTGCGGTTTTGGGCCCAGTTAAACTGTACACTAAGAAGCTGAGCACAGAATCAAAAAAAAAATGCAGTTTATTATTGTAGATTATTCTTTCTCTTGATATAACCAGAATTGAAAATGAAAGAAAAGCACATAGGAACATCACGCGTGGTTAGTTAGTAACTCAAGATATAAAACAATTTTGCACAGCAAAATATGTAAAAGAAAAGTAACTGACAAGATTTTTTTATATTTATTGTGGTAAGATTTACTTTTCATTTTTTTTTTTAAAGACAGGATGTCAGTCCCTGAAAATAACATTTACTGATTATTGCCTTTAAAACTGTGGATTTTTTTTTAAGTTACAGAAAATCTAGTTCTGCACCACAATACAACTGTAAAAAAATCTGCATCGTCTTAAAACTGTGCAGTAATGCCATTTTGTTTATAACTGCAGAAATTTTATTAGCGTTCTAAACAGTTTTGCAAATTTTTGTGTATTATATGCTTGCAGGTTATATTTTAGTGCAATTCAGTCCCAAATACTTTAAATTTGAAAAAAAAAACAAAAAACCATACATTTTGAATGTAAAATCCCCCTACAGATATAAACAGGGGTGTTTCCCCTTTAATACTTTGGTTTTTCAATACAGTCAGTGGTATAGCAAAGAGTACACATACTCAACTTATATTTTAAGTTGCAAGCACATGCTTGTATAAGCTACTTTTTTTAAACAGTCCCCTTGCAAATTCTACCCCCCCTTAACATCACAACAGTAAACAATTTAGTGCATCAATCTTTAAAAAAATCTACAGCTAAACAGACCTAACTCTTTCAAATTTATCTATAACATTCCTTTATCTGTAGCATACATTTTAACTGGGCTAACAGATTATAAAAACTAGAATTAAATTATATACTAGAAACCCATAGCATTCCACATTTGACAATGACCAAAAGCCAAAAAGAAAAAAAATAATAAAAAGAAAACAAACCAAAAAATAACGGGGCATATTCCTTTTTTTTTTCTTTTTTTTTAAAAATAAATTTTAGACTGCTTTCCGCAACAGCACAAGTTTAGTCCCCAAAGTGGGGTGTCATTCTTATTAAAAAGAAAAAAAACCATTAAGAGTTCTTTACTGTTAGATTTTTAACCCATTCTGGCATCTTTGACAAGGAATGCCTTCAGTGCATTTCCAATGGGAGGCTGAAGTTCTGAGTAACTCAAAGCAGTTTGGAGGATGCAAACTTTCATGGGAAGAAGGCTCTAGGTTGGCACTTTGTTCTGAACTCAAAAAAGTCATGAGGCAATAAAACAAAAGTACGAATGCCATGCCATAAGTCTTCGAACGTCCATTTCCAAGCCAAAAGGAAAAAAAAAAAAGAAAAAAAATAATTATACCATACATGTCCAGCATGCAGGCTTTTTTTTTTTTATTAATATAATGTCTCTTTTCCATAAAGTCTTTGAAACAGTTATAGTTCATTGTTGCTAAGACAAAGTAGCGAGCATAATAATGCATGAGATGAGAATGAGTTTTTTAATGGCAGACTAAACTCTCAGATTTGGCATGGTAAGGCCAAAACTCACAAGTCACACCCAGGTTGATGCAGGCTTGATTGTGGTAGGTTCATGAGGATTTTTTTTTCTCTCTCTAGTTTAGCATCACAATGCTAAAAAAAACCCGATGGAACTCAGCGCGCTGCAAGTCTCTAACATTTCACATTTTTTTTTCCTTTGCAAGCTCAATCTCACATATGAAGAACTCAGGAGGAGGAAAAAAAAAACTTAGCTTTTTTTTTTTTCTTTTTTCTTTTATCTCTGAGGAGATGGGTGGAGAGGGCGTGAGGGTGGAGGTTGGGAAAAAAGGCAACAACACAGCAAGCTCCAAAAAGTAAAATTAAAAAAAAAAAAACAACAAACAAAAATAAAAACACACACACACAGAAAATGAACACCAGCTCATGAACTGAAGAAGGGAGAGAGAAAAAAACAAAAACAAAAACAAAAACAAAAACTATGAAGAGTGCGGGTTTCAAAGATGAGCATGAAGAACTCTGCTGAGATCTTTGAACATGGGGGCGGGAGGGGGGCGGTAAATAAAAACAAGCTAGCAAGTTATGGAGAATTTCAGATTGGCAATCCATGAGCCAGACATCCACTCCCTCCCCATTTAAAAACAGCCACCGCCACCGCCAACTGGGAGCAGGGTGTGTGTGTGTGCATGTGTGTGTGTGTACACGTGTGTGCATGTGTGTGTGCGTGCGTGTGTGCAGGGGCATCGGGGGGCGATCTCGGCAGGGGAGGGGGCGAGGTGGCGGCGAGCACGGCTCTGGAACTAGCAAGCCCACACCCGAGTCGGACCCCCACGGAGCACTTATCAAGGTGGCTAGCTGGGATCGCGTGTCAGACTCACATGAAAAACTCGGGAGACGACGGGTTGTCGCTGCTGGAGCCGTTTTCTCGGAAGCCGCTGCTCACCAACTTCTCGTATTTCTCCTTGTACGCGTCCCTCTCGCGCACCAGCCTGGAGATCTCCTGCTTGAGGTGGTCGACCTGCTGCAGCAGCTGGTTCTTCTCGGATTCCAGGACGTGTCTCTGCTGCACCCTCTTGAAGCGGCAGGACTGGGCATAGCCGCGGTTTTTCAGGGTCCGCCTCTTCTGCTTCAGCCGGATCACCTCCTCCTTGCTGACCCCGCGCAGCTGCCGGTTCAGCTCGCGCACCGACATGGTCACCAGCTGCTCGTCGGAGAAGCGGTCGTCGAAGTGCAGGNGCCATCGAAGCCGCCCTGGAGCTGGTGGCTGTTGCTGATGAGCGCCTCGACCGCGTCCTCGGGGCTGAAGCCCAGCGCCTCGGGGTTCAGCTGCTGCGGGTAGCCGGTCATCCAGTAGTAGTCTTCCAGGTGCGCCTTCTGCTCGCTGCCCGAGCCCGGGCTGGGCGCCGAGAAGCTGGGGGAAGGGGGCACCGAGCTGCACGGCGTGCTCATGGGGGTGGAGGACAGCGAGCCCCCGGCGATGAGACGGCCGCACTGGCTGATGATGCGGTCGGTCTCCACCGGTTCCTTTTTCACTTCAAACTTCATCAGATCGAAGTCATTAACATATTCCATGGCCAGGGGACTGGTGGGCAGGTCGGAGTTGCTCATTGCCAGTTCTGATGCCATTCTCCTGCCGCCGCCGCCGCCGCCGCCGCTCCGCCAGATGGGCTGCAGGAGAGGGGCCAGCGGGCTGTGCTGGGTGGCCAGCGGGTGAGCCAGCTTGCCGGGCTGGGGCGCTTCTAGCTCGCTCGGCGGTGGCTGGCCCGAAATNTTTTTTTTCCCCCTTTCCTTCCCTTTTCTCTCTCTCTCTCTCCCTCGCGCGCTCTCTCCGTGCAAAGTGCAAGACAGAGGTGCAGCCCGGCTGGAGGAAAGGGAGGGGGGAGTTTAGTTCTTTCTTGCCTTTTTTTTTTAAAGCAAAATAGCGAAGTCCTGGGGAAAGGCGAGGCAGAGAGCAAAAAGGGGGGAGGCCGAGCCGACGAGCAGCCCGAGCCACGGCTCGAAGATGAAAAAAGATTTTAAAAGCCTCTGATCCAGCAAGAAGAGTTTAAAGCAATTGCTGAGTTTTATAGCACTTGTGACGTCAGGTCCAAATGGGAAATTGACTGGTACTCGGGGCCAATGGGAGGCGGCGAGAGCGGCCGCGATTAGCATAATAGATAGAAACAAGGAAACTTTTCTGAGCTGTCAATCAGGGCCCAATCAGCTGACTGTCAGCTGGGACAGGCTGGCTTAACCCTTTGCGCGCCGCAGCCTCCCGGAGAGGGAGCAAAGCCCGGCGCAAAGTTTGGTGCAAGAGGGGAAGGAGTAGTCCAGAGGGACTTCGGGAACCCGGGAGGACCGTTGGCTTTACTTCGGAGCGCGAGAGAGGCCTGCCTTCCGGAGCGGCGGCTTGCCCTCCCCTCGCTCTGCGGGGATTGGCCCGACTCCGCTCCCTGGGCAGCTCTCAACCTTGGGACTGTGAATTCGCTCGGCAGCTTTTCCTCCGCACTCCACCTTTGGCACCCAGGTGTCTGCCCGGGGGACCTTCCTTCCCCGAGCCGTGGCTGTGCCCAGAGCTCAAACTTGGCCCTTGGAGCCAAAGAGCGCAAACTCTTTGTCCCTCTCCCCGGGGCCCGCGCGCCCGGGGGC
>NW_027528369.1:3637469-3638359 GCF_008692635.1 Crocuta crocuta
CAGCCCGAGTGGTTCCGAGTCAGCGAGGGGAGAAAGCCCGTTTTATCGCCCTCTTTGAAGGAAGGGATATAACTTGTTCGGGGGCCATTACGCGCGGGGACTGGCTGCCCGCCGGCGTCGGGTGCCCTAGGAGGGGGGAGCGAACGCCTACGCGAGTTAACTCCGGAGAAGCTGGCAGCCTGGTTAGCCGGGCTCAGCCCTTGGGCTTCCAACTCTGGCCTGAGTGCGGCCTTAGAGATTCATATTTGTCTCTCTCTCTCTCTCTGTCTCATCGCACCTCCCCTACAC
Source organism: Crocuta crocuta (assembly GCF_008692635.1). Lineage (NCBI taxonomy): Eukaryota > Metazoa > Chordata > Mammalia > Carnivora > Hyaenidae > Crocuta > Crocuta crocuta. The sequence goes on from NW_027528369.1 coordinate 3,637,758, forward strand.
ACACGCGCGCGCGCGCGCACACACACACACACACACTCACGCACACGCTCACTCACCCCCATATGAAATCTGACCCCTGTTTATCAGGGTCCCGCGCGCCCTTTGCACTTTCACGTCTCACTTAATTATTTCAGACTTAACGATGGAGAGGAGCAAGGGGTGCATGTGTGTGTGGGGGGAACAACTCCCACCAGCTCCCCTCGAAGGGTTAAATTTTAAACCGCGGTTTCTCGGACCAGCCCGGAAACCCACAGTGGGGGTAGGGTGGGGGGCTGCTTTCCCCCCTCCCCGTGGCAGATGCTAATAACTATTCAGTTTTCTAGATCGATTTGTTGAAAGCTTATGCAAAAAAAGAAAAAGGAAAGAAAGAAAAAGAAGAGAAAAGAAAGACCCAACAACTGTTTCTAAGATTTTAAAGCGATAGGCAAGTCGGAGAAACCGAGATTTATTTGGGGGAAAGCAAGCGTGCGCCAAGCCGACCCAGCTTTTGGAAGACCAGCCCGCCTACTTGGATGTTGAGACTGTTGATTCCTCCAATTAATGAAATGCATTTGGTGTTAATCATATTTATTTTACTTTATGGGAGGGGGGGAGAGGCTGGG
>NW_027528369.1:3638618-3695363 GCF_008692635.1 Crocuta crocuta
AAAAACAAAAAAAAAAACAAAACTGAAAAGCCTGCAAAAGAATCCAAGAGTGAAAACTATTGTTGGATTTTTACCTCAACAGCGCCACCTTTCGGCAAAGGTCAGTTGAAATTGATCCCTGTCCAGTTTTGTTGAAGTGCAAAGAAGCTAGTTTTTCAAGGTGGGAGGGGGACTGAGGCCCAGAGAGTCAGTTTGACTGTAGTGCGATAACCCGACCTTGTAGGAAAGGGGCTGAGGATAGGGTTGGCGGGTGCGGGAATCGTTTTTTCCCCACTGTCTCCCTTGAGGGTCAACAAAGAGGCCGGAAGACACAGAAGCCTTTAGAGTGTGGTTCTGCAGAGATTTTTGCAAGTGAATCCCATGTCACAGGGCCCCCGAACCCTTTAGAAGTGCCAGGATGGATTTTCAACGGGCTTTATGGAAATATCAATAGAATTAAAGTTACTTGTAATTCGGTGATAAATGAGATGTCCCTAGTAAGTATGATTAAGTGCAGTGCTATAAAGTTGTTTATCTGAAAAGTAATTCTCAGAAAACCTGACTTCTGACACTTAGTCATATATTAAGCCAGCTTCTTGAACATTGCACTTCAGAATGGCTCTCACCCACCCCACAACATTCTTTCCTATTTATAATGAGACCTTAGGTGTCACTCATTGGCTTCTTACACCAGATTAGACTTGTGTTAATTTCTTTGATGCTGGCAGCCTTTAGTTTTAGCAAACCCGGAATCCCTAATAAGAGACTCCCCAAAGGGCTTGTAGGCACATCATAACCCTAAATGCCAGTGCCGTTGGTGTTTTCCAGAAAAGCACTTTTTCCTTTTCATTACTGCCGCAGAGAAGCTGTTTATAAGGATAGTTTGGGTTTTACGGGAGCACTCTGTAGGGATGGAATGAAGAGTGTCTATTACCAGTTGGGAAGAAAGAGTGAAACTGTGTCAATATTTATGCAACCTAACAGAATTCCTTTGCTTTCCTCCTCTCTGACAGTATTCCACCTAGTAATGAAGTTAAGAGATTATCGTTTATGTATTCAGAGGAGAATCCACTGCTTAAATTACATAAACATATTATGTCTTTTAGCATTGTCAACAGTGATAGTTTTCTATGCGTTTTTTTCTCATTAGCCACAAAAGTCCGAAGTTTATATATTTCATGTAAAATGAATATAAGTGTATTTAGGAAGAATTAACTCATTTGTGTGTGTGTGTGTGTGTGTGATCATTTTGTTTTTTAGCCTTTTGCATCACATTTTCATTAAAAGCTGTAAGACAGGATCCCTGGCTCTCATGAAAGTGTTTTTGGCCAGGAACACTGAAACTGCTACATTTATAAATAAACAACATTTATAAACAAAGTTTGCTAATGACAAGACCATGGGATACAGATTCATGGCCATGCACCTAATTGTTGCAATTATATATCATTTCTACAAATTAAATGCCCGTGTTTGGTCAGCCAAATGTATTATTATCTGCACATTTTTTATGGTTTATTTTTGTATGCTGCTGTCAAGCCATGGTATTTTTCTTTCTCTTATTGCAGACTCTTTTACAGTCTCCCATTTTCTCTTGGAAAAAAAAAAAAAGAGAGGGAGAGAGGATTAGAATTATTTTTTTAGATGTGTAGCGGTAGTGCTCTTAGAACGTAATTCTCATTTTTGTCCTTTTTGCTTTATTATTTAGTGATTCACAGGGGTGTCTAAACATTTACAGTTCTCTGTTAGCGGCGTTTCTTTTGTAACAATTGAGCTCTCTCATTTTAATTAGTACTATTCAGATTTTTGATTCTCTACAATTACAGCAAGGCCACATTTCTTTAGACTTCTTTGGGAACATTGTTTCCCTTCTTCCAAGCTAGTCTAATCCAAATACAATATGAACTGTGTTTTCTTACTGCTTAATATCCCCTTGCTATATATATTCTAGTAATCTCTGTAGAACAATATAGAGTAATTTAGAAACCAAGCGTTTGTCATTATTGACCAATTCAAACCAGTAGTATTAAAGTTTCTGAAAGCAGTGAATATTTATAGAAGAATGTGGAGGGGGAGGGTATGGGTCGAATCCTGCAGAAGATGATTGCGAAACCGGAACATCAAAAGCACAGATGTAGTTTCATGTCAGTACATACATAAGAACTTTAGGCAAAAATAAAAGGGGGGGGGGACTTGCTTGTGTCCAAATTACAATGATTAAACACTAAAAATAATATATTTCTCCTGATTGTGAGTTGTAGCAACTCAGGTATATCATGTCAAAATCAGACATATGTAATCTAAAAAGAACAAGATGCATCAAGGGCAGTGTCTGAACTCTTTGTTTATCCAGGAACTGATTTTATGGTGCAGAACTAACCAGTGTCCACTAAATTTCACCATGAAAGCAACTAACTCGATGTGAGGAAAGAGTTGCTCAGAGTAACTGAATGATAAGACATATAGTGTTCTTAGGTCTAGTGTTAGATAAATCCTTTTAACAGTCTTTAGTTAGCTGGGTAAGTAAATCACAAATCACTGTGAGCAGATTCATGGAAGAAAATTAATAGAATCAGACGAGATAATCTGATAAGGGGAAAATTGCTGAGGAAACAGTCTTGCCTCATATTGGAGAATGTGAAACACCAGTCTGATTACTAGGAGTCGTTATGAATAGGTGAATTATGTGCTAAATAATCATCAGAGTAATTCAGCATTTATTAATTCTTTTCTCTTTAAGCAATTCACAGTTGTAAGTTAAAGCCGCTCTCTCTTTGAAGACACATCTTTTATAATTTTTATTAGAGGTAATTTATTATTTGCATTACCTGGATTTACTTCATAATTGAACATTTTGCATTCAAATTTATGTAATGCATTATGCTTGAGAATATATTTCTGCCTGATTAGCATAAATAGTCACTTACCTCATGAATTACTAACAAAGTTTATCTTAAAATATAGGTTTTTTTATTAAGTGGAACACAAACATATGTACAATAAATTCTGATTTTCCGGTGCAGTTAGAGAACAACTCATTTGGTTTCGGGGAAGCTAGGCTGCAAAGGAGGAGAGTAATCACGAGNACAGGGGAAAGCACAGAGGAGGGTGCTAGGCTCTTCAGACACTGGACTGCTTGCGGATGAGCTAGACAAACGAGGCTGTGGGTGGGTCCTGAAAGAGGCGGCAGCAAGGTGCCCTCCATGTCTTGGGAAGAACCACGGACGAGGTGAAATGGCACTGACAGTTGGTAGTTTCTTTTGCTGTTTATTTCCTTGTTTCTTTGGTCTCCCTAGAACGCAATACGCGTCCTTTGCTAAAATCCTTGTTCCTTTGGCACAACACACGTGAAAAACCCAGATGTGTTTTCAAGTGCGAATTCCTGGGATGATCTCCCCAAATTTGCTCCCTTTCTTCACCCGGAAAAAGACGCCCAAGGTGGCAGACAGGGGGCATTTGATGAGAGAGTTTCGCGCAGACGTGAACCTCCGAATGAAAAGGTTTCTTCTGGTTTTTAGGCAGTAGACAGAGATATAGAATGACGAGGCCTCCTTCCCCACCCTTGCCCTTCCAAATCAACAGATTTTCATGGCTTCCTTCCCCCCCACCCAGGGCATACCTATCTCCTTAGATACCNTTGCTCTCCTTTTTCATCTTAATCACAGTTTATACTGACGAAGGAATATGTCTTGAAAGCATTCAACCCTTCAAAATGTTTATTGTGCTGAAATCAGAACTGATAAAAGAAAAAAAAAAGAGGAGGCATGAAAAAAGGGACCTGATGTGGGGACAGTGTTTATTCAGGCTGTGTCTTTTATGCAAGGTCACGGTAACGCAGGGGACAGGCTGGTGGTGGTGCTAGCTCTGCGAAGTTTTGGTCCCTCTTCCTCCTACCCCTGGGGACGGCGGGGGGGGGTGGGATTCGAAGATCCCTTTTCCAGAGACATTTAGCACTCACTCCACCTAGGAGATAGAAAGTTCTGGAAAAACAGAGACCAAACTTAAATACTTGTGTGATTACCAGGAACGTGGTGATGTAGATGAATTCTGAATTTGTGTGTTTCTGAATTTGTTTGGCTGCTGGACAAAAGGGATCTCTTGTGGCCCGTTTTTTACATTTTACTTCTTGGTTGCATAATGGGTTATGCTGTGCTTTCTCCTGCGCTGTTCTGTTTGCCGGAAACACCGACTACTCCCCGTGACACCCTCATGGCATCATCCATCATGGTGGTGCCCCTGATCAGACAAAGAGGTGGGCTACCCCTACCAAATAAAAATTAAATTCCCATACATAGATCTTACATTAGCATTTCTTTTAGTCTGTTTGTAATAGTGATCCATGCTTTTAGCCATATATAAACATTTAAACAAGACAGAAATTCGAGGGTATCAGACAAAAGAAACCACGAATTCCTTGTCCACCCCAAGTCCCTGATCCTGGCCTCAGGTGCTACCGCCTCTAATAATGGGGTTCCACGACTATATTTTCACGGAATGGAATCAGTTCCTACATAGTTCTTCAACTTGTGCTGTCTACAACGTATGCACCTTGACAATCTCAAAAAGCAGCTGGGGTATCTTCTATGCTCTGGCAGAAGCGGGGGAGGTTTACACATCTGACCTTTATACCCTCTTTCCAACCAATGCATGATCAGAATCGGCTTCACAACACCCGGGCCCGTGAGTCAGCATGCAAGACTGACTTACTAGGCACAACAGACACCGTGCCTAAGGCCCAGGAGACTATTAGGGGCCCAGGAAAACTTTCACGTCTTTTAAAATCAGATGAAAAGAAATGAATATAATCGAGCGTGGATTATACCTGTCATTATACCAACACAATCATAAAATAATAATAATTTTTTTTTTTATGGAAGAAGAGGTCTACAGAACACAGAGTGCCTCGTACCTACAGAAGTCCAAGTGTGACCCCAACAACATGCACTTGATCACTTTTAGTGACGGGACACTCACTACCTATCACTTTCACCCTCCACCCCGTCCATCTATTTTTTTCCACAGTTCTTGAGATTGTTAGGACAGCTTTTCACTTGTTTGTTTGTCCAGTATGAAGTCATACTCTCTTCTTCTATACCTGAGTCCTGACTTCCTACCCTCAAAGGTCTGTATAATGAGTTCTTACGTCCCTCAGGGGCTCCAAGGAATGAGACCACCATTATGACATACTCCCTCTGCCTTTTGGTTTTCACTGTAAACACAGTCAGTGCCTTTAGCATTTCCACATATGCCTGAATGTCAAGTGCCCCTGCTTCCTGGTTGTTGACTCCCAGGTGGGCCCACCTGGCTGCTTCCCTGTCTGCGGGCTCAGGTCCTAGAACGAAACCCAGATCCCCAGGTGTGAGCCTCTCGTGGCAGAGCAAGCCCCGCCTTCGGCCTCTGTGAGTGCAGGCTGTCACCCACCCACGCAGACCATAATTTCACGAGCCTCTCTGGCAGACACAGAACACCGGTGACTCATCGCACGGCCCCAGGGCCTTTTCTTTCCACATGTCCCCCATCTTCCATTTGTGTGCCTGCGTTTTTGAACCCGAGCACAGGAACGTAGAACAGTCTCCAGCAGACTGCATCTCATTAGATTCAGCCCTTTCCCTGCTCGTCTCAATCTCTTTGGATCCAGAATGTGCCATCGACTAGTTTTAATTTGCTTCCCAGCTTTGTGCCAGCTGCAAATGAAATTGACGTGCTTCTTATATGACTCGGCCTTTCCGCAGCGGGTCCCTCCTCGGCAAAATGGGGTGTTGTTGGCGTTAAAGGCACAAATGTCTCCCACTAGGTGAGGCCACAGAGGAGCATCGATGGCACTCTTCTGCATTTCCTACTATCCCCTTGTACCCCCGCCCCCTGAGTTGTGGATAGCAACCCTGGAAGGGACACAGCCCTGGGGTACCCCCCAGTAGAGGCTATCCTTCCCCACCTCAATCATGCTGCAAACTGACCTAACAGAGGACTCAAGTCCCCTAGTGGACGCCGTAAGTTGAATGGGTCTACGACATCACTAATCGCTTGGAAACTGCAAACCGAAACCAAAACGAGATGTCACCTCACACCTGTTAGGATGGCCTTTATCAAAAAGACACAAGATAACGAGTGCTGGTGAGGATGTGGAGAAAAGGAACCCTTGTGCACTGCTGATGACAATGGAAATTGGTAGCCACCGTGAAAAAAAAAAAACACAACAGTAGGGAGGTTTTTCAAAAAATTACAAATAAAACTACTGTATGAAATTTACCCAGAAATCCCAAGGAAATGACTTTAGTGTCTCGAAGAGATGCCTGTGTTCTCGTAGACACTGCAGCACTATTTCATTAGCCAGGATATGGGAACAGCCTGAATGTCCATCAACAGGTGAATGATAAAAATATGTAATACATATACATATTAATGTATTAATATATATTACCATAGTGGAATATTATTCAGTCTTAGAGGAGAAGGAAATCCTGCCATTTGCAACAACATGGATGAAGCCGGAGGACATTATGCTATCCAGACACAGAAAGACAAATACTGTGTGCTTTCACTTATATGTAGAATCTAAGAAAGTCTCAGTCATAGAAGCAGAGACTCAAATGGTGGTTACCAGGGGCTGGGGGTGGGGGAAACGGGGAGAGGTTGCTCAAAAGGTATAAAGTTCCGGATCGGCAGGATANACACACAGAAAATAGTAACTATGATTACAATCATAGTAACCATTTCAAATACATATACATATACCAAAAATACATACATACATACACATTGTACACCTTAAATATATACACTTTTTATTTGTCAGTTATACCCCCAATAAACCTGATCAAACCCTTGTTTGGTAAGGTGTCCTGCACATTTCCTTCTACACATCTGGGTGTCCTACACATTTCCTTCTAATCAATTCTAAATTAGCTTTATTTGTCATGGTATAGGCAAAGTTCTGTGTCAAAGAGGACAGATTATTTAGATAATTGTCCAATGTTTCAGAGGCCTTGATCTCTGTAAACTTTTGCCCTGTCAAATACATAGTAGTTGCCCTAAGTTGGGACCTCAGAGACTAATAAAAAATAGATGTAAACCTGGAAATACTAAGCAGAAGAATTCCGTGTATGTATAAAAGCTTTTTTGAGATCTCTTCTTTCCTCCCTAGTTTTTCTCTTTAGATCGCCGACGTTCCTGCCATTTCCTGATGCCAATTTTGAAGCCAGGAGGCCCCAAGGCGGTTTCTTGAACAGAAGAGTTCAGAATTTCCAGTGTCCACCTTTGAGCTGCAACCAGTTCCCCCTGGCCTCGCTTAAAAGGACCTAAAAGTGCAGGCTTTTGCAGAATCTGCCTTTCCTGACTCCCATCTCATCCTCAAACCTGGGAAGGAGAGCAGGAGGGGCCTATGAGTTATTTATGACCTGCCGTCTGCGGTATATGCCCTGTCTGAGGGCTTGGTATTGCGTTTCGGTAGACCCGGCGCAGGAGCCTCAGGACTCCAGGGCAGGAACTCCTCAGGTCAGCGTCCCTGACTGTGGACTTCAGGCTCCGTGAAGAGCAGCTGATCAGGCCCAGTCGAGTGACGTGGGCACCGGCAGACTGGGGTGGGGGGAGGTGGGCTGGACTGGAGACAGCCCGCTGATTCACCCGTTGGCCTCAGCCAACTATGTCACCGTCTTCCTCCAACTCATTTGTTAGGCTGCAAACGGACCGGGCTGCATGAAGAGGTTAACAGAAATTCTGGATCGCACGGAGCGAATGTTCTCAGCCCTCAGCGGTTGAATATAGGGCCAGTAAACCGCACACAAAGGCAAAAGCTGACATGCCGGATTGCCGCAGAGCCCTGACGGGTCATAATGACAAAGTCAGAGCGTCGTTGGGGTCAACGTGACAGAGCCAACGTGACGTTGCAGGGTCAGAACGGCAGGGCCAAACCCTCCTGCCTCTCCAGAGCAGGGGATGCTGTGGTTTTTAGGTTACCAATGTTTAAAGGCTCTGGTGGCAGGACAGTGAGGGAATGACGCAGGGGTCTCTGAGTGTGGCCAGGGAAGGAGACATACTCCGCAGATGCTGGGCTTTGGCACCAGGCCAATGCAGGCGCGGATCCCGCTGCGTCCCGGCTCTGATGCCTGAACAAGTCTGCTGATCTTTCAGCCTTCATGCTCCCCCTCGGGTCACAGGTGGGAACGGTCTCGTGCTCACGGTGAGTGTGCACACCCAGTGGCGGCACGTGTCGACCTGCCCCCCGGTATGTGCCCAAGAACTCCGTCCTTCTGAGGTGCCAAGGTGTCTGCTGATGGTAGACACACACCATTTCCACTTACGGGCCTAGTGCGTGCCGGGGGTGGGGGGCGCAGGGACCGGTTCCCTCCTTCTGTCCTTTATGCTCTTGCCTTAAAGGTGTGGTCACCCCTGCACCGTGTGCGGCCCCTCTCCGTCTCTGCCTCTGCCGGGACTTTGCACAACCTTGCCCGCCTGGCTCTCCACCCATCTCCATCTTCCCTGCCCTGTGTCCTGTCTCCTGGCTAATTGGGACCCTCCGTGACATCTCGGGTTCTCTTAGAAAGCCTCCCCTGCATCCCCGCGCCCACTGGCCCCCTGGGCAGGCCTGGCGTCAGGTCTGTGCCTGCTGCTTTGGATCCTGCTGTACCACGCGAGGTCCCCCCTGACCTTCTGAGCCCCTTGAGGCCAGGAGAGCCCCTCTCACCCCTCCTTTGCCACAGTGCATGGCACACAGTGTGTGGTGCTCAATTAATGCTTGTTGAATGAAAGTGACCGATAAACACTTGGATTCCTCCCCCCCCCCCTTTTTTTTAAGTCCTAATGCACACAGAGTGTCCTGCCAAGTGTCCCAGAAAACGTGACTTTGATGGGGGCGGGGTGGCTGGCTTCTCTGTTGAAACATGACTGTTCCTACACTCACTGCTCACTAGCCCAATCGGCCCATCCCTCAATTACCAGGATGCTTATCTGGTGCACTAATTAGCCTATGGCTTCCCGAGATGGAACTGGGTAGAGAACGTGGCTGAGATTCATGGGCCCTGGAACCGAGGGGGCAAATCCATAACTCTTGCCGGGATGAAATTTTGGATGAATGGAGCGCGGCGATTAAATACCCGGGTGTGAGCAAGGCGGGCTGTCTGTATTCCAGCGCTGAGCGCCTTCACCGAAGGGAGCCCTGTTCCAGCTTTGAGTCACAGCTGCCTCCCCAGGGCTCCAGGCGCATGGACGATATTTTGTAATCTTCCAATAAGAATGCCAGCCCTCCTCCATTTCCACATGCCCAAATCTTGCTCATTCTTCAAGGCACGCCTCCGTGTCTGAGGTTGCACATAAGTTCTGAGCATGGTGACTGCCTCTAATAAGCATTTAATAAAGAGTAGTTGTCAATGCAACGTTACTGCCTCCAAAAGTGTCATTCCTGGATCCCCGTAGCTGTAGCTTGACCTCTTTTCTAGAACGTTGTGTGGCTTTGGAGTAGCATGGTGCAGTAGTCAGGCATAGTGGGGTTCAAGGTGGGGTTCTGCTCCTCGCCTGTTGTGTGGTTTCTGAGGGGCTCTTTGTACGCCTTCGGAGTCTCAGTGTACAGTGCACTGCCAATTAGCCCTCTTTGAGTTATTGGTGAAAAGACTTCCACCTAAATTGGCTTAAATGAAAAGGAAGCTTACCGGCTCCCATGACCAACAGGCATAGGAACAGAGCTGATTTCAGGCCTGGCTGGGGGCAGGAGTCCCGTGATGTCACTGGAACTGGCTTCCACCCCCCTGTTGTCCCTGCATCTTACCGTGTGGACTCCAGACCAGGACTCCCCACGGGAGCTTGATGGTTGTGGCAGGTCCAGCTTTTTGGCAGGAATTAGTCTGGGTCATTTGATTGCCCACTCACCCCTGACCCACTGCCTAAGCAAAGGGATGAACTATGCTTATTGACTCAGACTTAGATTCAGAAATGGGGTGGGTAGAGCCCTGGGGAATTCTGTGAGCCTCTCTGAGTGTGACGGAGGACCTGTCCTTCATGGCGACAGCATGGAGCCTGCCATCAAATAATGACATTACTAATGGCCAACACGGACTTACTACTCACCCAGGTTTAGCTCACTAGGTCATCTCAACAGCCCTGTGGGATATGTGCGGCTGTTATTTCCATGTGACGGAGGAGCAAGCTAACGGATGTTTTCCAAGGTGAGTGTACAAGGTTTCATATCAAGGCATCGCTACAAAGTAAACACTCCTGACCATTTCCTTTTATGTTCTATTGTAAGAGAGAGACACACCAGGAAAAAAAAATAGACAAAAGAAAGATACACTATACTATACCGTCCTGTAGCATAGTGTAGTATCAGACAACACAGCATTCTGTAATATAGAATAGAATTGCATATCATCATATCATTATATCCTCTCATTTCATATCATATCATGGCAGGTGTTGGTAAGCGGTCCAGCTCTGTGTCCATCCCAAGGATCTCCATCACCAGCATGGAGGCTTGGAGGTGTTGGATGAGCGTTGACCAGATGACTGAATGAATCATTTTACATGTACAGTGTGAATCCTTTGATCAAAGAACACTGTTTTTGCCATGGCAACATTAAGTACATTCCTATGATTCTTTTGGTGATAAGACGAAAGACTGAAAGGAAGAAGTCTGAGGAAGAGATCAGGCAAGTTGAAATTTCTAGGCCTGTAGCTCTCTGGCTTCCAGTGGTGGTGGGTGTTTAAAGACATTGGGCTGAACCTGTGTCCCTAAGACTTACAGGACCCTTTAGGTGGAAAAGATCCAAGGAATTCTTGGGTCTTTTGGGTGGAGAACACGGCTGGGAATCACAGGCCCTGGAACGGAGGTGGAAAAGGAGATTGGCGGCAAATGTAAACATTACAGAGCTTTGCCATTTCATCTTTCCCCCCTTTTTAAAACAATGCAGTTGACACTTTTGAAATTTCCAGAACTATCTTCAAATTGGTGTTTGCTACACACAGTTAAGCATCGGTCTGTTCGCAGGGTCTTGTGTTTGCATGTGAAAGTGTACAAGGTGGGCTGAACAGTGAAGATTTTGTGTTTTATGTGCCAATGAAACCTACCCCCTCCTCTGGCCTTTTCAAAGCATAGATATGAAGGCAAATAAATAACCTTGGGTTTCTCACTTCACTCCTGCCTCCCACCTTGTAGCCTAGGATCATGTGAAGCATTTAATCAAAACAGAAAAGCAATTATAAAAATGCTCCCGAAATCACATTCATATCTGCAATCAGAATTGCTAATATTTTGCCTCCCTGCACCATCCTGGTATCATTTGATTTCAGTTCCTTAAGGTGACTAAGAGTCTAGTCATTAATATAACGCCCACCAACTGTATTGTAATTTACTGTCAGAAAGGTCTGTTTCCAGAAACTCCCAGGGATAAATGCAGCTGCAGTGCCGGTCCTGCTTGGCCATTGCACAAGTCTGCGCGCTTTCTTTGTATGGGAATCGCTTCCCAAACGTGAGCACCAACATAAGATTGCTGTCCATTTTCTATGTCACAGGGAGGAAAGGGTTGGTTGAAAGTTATACGATGGAGCAATTGGATTTCTAAAAGCTAGCACTCCATTGCCCACATTCTTCCCCTCCCAGCAACACTGGCATGATTTGGTAGTAATGGAATGATGATGACAATGACAGAATAACAACTACCACGACCACTTCATAGGAAATACAGAGAATAAGACTTATAGGCACTGCGAGATGAAGCACCAACATCAGACTTTTTGTTTGTCTGTTTTGGTCCCAATTTGGTTCCTTTTGCCTCCTCTTTCTATGAGTATGGGGCCCGTGAGTTTACTGCACTTGACAATTATGGGCTCGTCACCACCACCAGCTTTTCTTCTAGGAGGCCACACTTGAATGGGTTTCAGCCTCCCCTGTTGCTGGTGGTAATTCGGGCCATGGGGACATATCAGGCTGGATGGAAAGAGTAACCTGGGCAAGGAGCTGGGGGAACTCATCAAAAGTCTTAGCATTTGCTTTCTTTAGACTATCTCATGATAGCCTGGAAGAAGGAAAGTTTTCTTTCATTGGTCCCCAGCGTCACTCTTAGGTGTCATCCTATGAAGGGCAGGATTTTCAGAAACTGCTTTAGAATAGTAGAGATCCTCAACTTACCCCCGGGTATCTAGACATGTGCTTCACTGATTCATGAAGACTCCTATTAGACTTCTGAATCCCTGGGTTTTGATGAATAAACAAATATCCAAATAGATCAGATGACTTTGAGTTCCCTCCAAGCCCTAGTCTTGAAGGGCTGAGACCAGTTGATTCATTACTGTGATCACTGTCAGGTCTGCACTTATTGAAAGCTTCTTGGATATCAGGCCTTGTGGCAGTTGGGTGGACAAAGGATAAAATCCTGTTACTCTTCCACATATCATCCCATCTTCCTGTCCATCATCCATCCGTTAATGCATCTTTATGTCCACTTATCCATCCATCCATCCATCCATCCATCCATTTTTGTAAACAGACTCTGCCATTTTTAGGAGTCCCAGGGCACCTGTGAAAGTACAGTGAGGCAACAGTATCTTTTTGAACATTTTTACAATACCTTCTGGGCACAAACATACCTTTGCTAATTAGACATAACAGGAACACCAACCTCTTAGAATATATGTAGAACAGCTTATCGGTGACAAAGAAGAACGTATGTTACTTTTCTACTGCTTTAAGTAAGAAAGGAACTTGAGAATCTGAACAGAAAAGCAAGCTTGTTGTGGATATGCCCACCACTCCCAGAACTCAGTACATTTTGTGGCTTTGTTTCCCAGAAGTGAAAATCTCATGGAGTATTATTATTTTTTCCCCTCACTGGTATCTACTCAGGCCTCTAGGGGACTCGACTACATATGGAATGCGCTGTGATTATTCGTTTCAGCTGAGGGAGAATAATATTCCTCCTACCATCTTCATCGAATTTTCGCTAGGCTTCAGGGTGACAGCCTCACAGAATGAAGCCCACATCGCGAAGCTCATTCTTACTGGTCTGTGGAATGGGGAATCGAATCTCCTCTCAAAGGTTTAAAGGTGTGTCTGGGGGAACCCTGTTTAGGGACCAATGCGCTCACCTGAAACATTGAGTGCGCCCCTCATTCTGCACCGTGCTGATCTCCAGCTATTAGAAATAAAAATCTAGGGGTGCTGGGATGGCTCAGTAAGTTAGGCATAGGAGTCTTGGTTTTGGATCAGGTCATGATCTCGTGGCTTTTGAGTTCAAGCTCCCACGTTGGGCTCTGCACCATTACCATGGAAAACTGCTTGGGATTTCCCTCCCTCTCTCTCTGTCTCTCTCGCTCTCTTTCAAAATAAATAAATAGACTTCAAAACAAAGGAAAGAAAAATCTAACTGAATCTAATACCTTCAAATACAGTGGTAGAGTCTCAAGGCAAGTGCTCTTTGGGCAAAACTCCTGTCTCTATAGATTTTGCCTAAATTCCTACGTTACCACCCAGAAGTCGGGAAGAGAAAAGGCTTTCTGAAGCAATGAAAAGGCAGGAGGAGAGACACAGGGATAAACAGAGCTGGGACTTCCAATTGTGCTCATGCTTGCATCTTATAGGAGCAGAGAATAGAGACACCACGGTGGGTGTGAGGAAGCAGCAGATGGGGTCAGGGCCCTGTGCTTTCAAGTTCACTGGTATGAAGTTATACAGTCATATGCCCTTACGGAGCTTAACGACATAATTACTGATGGTATATTCAGAGACCAGGCTTTTCTCATTCTTGAAAGGAGTAAGGACTTACACCTTGTCTTAGCAAGCACTTGAGGACAGAATGTTTGAGAGAGCCATTTTGGCCCTCCAGGCTTCTGTCGCTCCTCCATAAAATGTCAGAGCTATCTGGGGACCACAGAACGGCCATCCTGGGTGTCTATATGTGGATTTGTATTTTTCAAAGCTATTTCAAAGCTATTTTCCATTGCAAAGCATGCGGCAGTGGCCCACACAGTGCCTGCTACATGGTGGCCACAAGTCTCACATGGTTTTCTTCCTCCTTCCAACTTGGGAGCCCTGAGGACGTGTCAATATACTGGAGTACCTCCTGTGCTGGAGTATCTTCTCTGTCATAGGAATACTGGGATTCACTGAAATCATCCACCAACATGGATTTTATCATTATAGCTAATAAGTCTTTTGTACGTGGCTTTGGGATTTGCCCTGGGAAAGGAAAAGTCATGTCCAAGCCATGATGGGGCTGGCGAGCCCAGCACCGGAGCCTGGATCTCCTGAAGACATCGGCTCTCTTCCTTACCCTGGTGGAGACGTGGTCTCCTTAGACATGAGCCGGGCTCCCCACAGCTGGGGGAGGCCCCATGACTCTCAGGATCTGTGAGGAGTCTGCCATCTACACTGAATCAATAGACACTGCTCCAGCTATTAGTACTAATCCTCAGCTTTACTGAGAGAATTCATAGAAATGTGTGACTTGGCTTGTTTTGCTTCTGAGAACTGTAGGTGAAGACTTGTTCTCTGGAGGAAGTTCTGTGGCTTAGAAAGAGAGAGAAAGAGAATCAAATACCAAGTGACCTTTTCCCCCAACGGTTGTGCAGTGCGCAAAACGAATTAGCCAGGTTCTAATTGGGTTGAAGTCGGCGAGTAACGGGAAAAGTCACTCTGTGAGGACGACACAGTCCGCACAGGCTCCCGTTTATCCTGTCTCGGTGCTTTCTGTATTAAATTTGTTCAGTTTTCTGATCCCAAGCTGTTTTCTTTTTTTTTTTTTTCCCAGATGGGATGGTTTGGCTGCTCCTTCGGGGCCTCCAAGCCAGCAACCAGGAAATCGGGAGGGGCCCCGGGGATGGCAAGAAGGGGACCACAGCTTGGCTTCTCCCTTGACGCACCCGTCCTGACTTAAATCGCAGGTCTGCCGTAGGTCAACCGTGCCGGGCCACCTGCCAAGGAGGTGGGCGCAGCAGCGCCTGGGAAAAGAGGAAGTAGGTGAGGCAGAAGCCTGGGCACGGAGGGGCTGCGGGGGCGGGCTGTGGAGCCTGGAGCCTGGGCTCCGACATCAGCGTGTGGCCAACACCCTCCCACACCAGGAGCCCTATGACTGAGCGCTGCGGGGGCAGGGCGCGGAGTGAAACAAAACCCACCTCCCCGCTGCCTCCCCTGATGGGAAGCCGGGGTCAGAGGAGGGGTCTGGTTTGGAGGGCACGGAGCCATCCAAACCACTTGGCTTGGCAATGATTGGACTTGAGGTCTAACCTAAGCCTTGTGAAATCCCGAGAGAATGACCCCAGGTCCTCAACTTCTGGTGCAGCCTTTAGAAGATGTCTGAATATAAGAAAAGGAAGTCATGATCTAAAGCACTTATTTTCCTTTCCAGTTCTCCCAGCGCATGGTTTATTGGGTGCCCCCTAAAAGGCCTCTCTCTCTGTCTCCATAATGTGCCCTCCCCCCAATTTGCTGATGGCACCCTCCCAACCCCGTACTTTGAATACTTCTTTGACAGTTTATCATCGACTATATGACTTCTTCATATACTTGTGGGCTCTTTGATGGCGGGGATGGGATCTTTTCTTCATGTCTCCAAATGCCTTATAGTAGCGAATGCTTTGCTTCATGAATAAACAGATAGATGGATAAAAAGTCCAAGACTATGTAAATTAGATATTGCTGTGAATATGAGTGTGTTTCTTGGGTGGCCCTCAGGCTGGAGGGAATTTCCTTGTCTCAGGACCCAACAAGGTCACTAGGCCTGTGCTCTGGCCTTGAACACACTTGTAGAATCACAGCATGTTTATTTGACAGAATAGTTAAAATCATCCTCACATGCTCTCTACCCAGTACATTACGGGAAAGTTGGAGATCGTATGTTAATGAATTCTGTGTTCCTGGATCATTTTTGTTTTTTTGTTTTTTCTTTCTTATCTCATAGCACAAAAGAATGTTCTTTCTGTTTTTGACTTTACCAGAAGTCATACTTCTATGTGTACAAAACTGCTAAGTTTCTAAGTAAAGGAAAGCACCACGATTCTCTCAGTACATTTTCTACTGCCTGGGGAAGCTGCATTAAAACACACCACATCCGCTCCATGCAAAACCTGCTGCGTTTTCAATGTTTCCTTGGCCTGAGCCTACTCCCCCAGCATCCATGGGGTCCAAGGTCAAAGTCTTTTGGCAAGGAAGAATGAAAAGGTTACCAAAAAAAGTTTTTTTGATTTCTCCAAAAAAAGCAGCTCTTCTTCCCCAAAGCATCCCCCCACACCCCCCGACACTCCAGTGAGAAGAAAGAGGTGGATTTTGAGAAAACCATCCTGTGGTTATTGAATGAGACACCAGGAAAGAATGGCTAAGAGCAGCAGCAGCAACCGAGAAATCGGTCCGCTGTCTCCTTACTTTTCCCTCCTCCACATGTTGTCCATCTCCAAGTGTCAGGGCCCCATATGCCTCTATCCTCACCATCCATGTGCGGTCACCACCTTCCTAAAAACATTACTGAGCTAGAATTCAGGCTCCACCCAATTCAACCATGTAAAGTGTACAGTTGAGTGCTTTAATTTTTTTAAGTGTTTATTTTGAGAGAGAGAGAGAGAAAGCGAGTGCACAAGTGGCGGGGGGGCGGGGGGAGCAGAAAGAGAGTGAGAGAGAGATTCTCAAGCAGGCTCTTCCCTGTCAGCACAGAGCTCAATGCGGGCCTCAAACTCATGAACGGTGAGATCGTGACCCAAGCCGCAATCAAGAGTCAGAGGCTTAACCGACTGAGCCGCCCAGGCGCCCTGTGCAGTTCAGCGTTTTTAAACTATCTTCACAAGATTGTGCCACCGTCACCACTGCCTACTTGTAGGGCATTTGCGTCACCTCCTCAAAAGAACCCAGGCCCATGAGCACTCATTCTCCATCTCCCCATCGCCCTAGCCCCAGCAACCAGACTACTCTCTGTCCCTACAGATTTGCCAATTCTGGACCACCCACATAAACGGGATTTACACAAAACGTGGTCCTCTGTGTCTGGCTTCCTTCACTTAGCATAATCTTTTCAAAGTCTATCCATGTTGTAGCGTGTATTGGTACTTCATCCCTTTTGGTGGGATGTCCATTGTACAAATGCACTGAGTCTGGTTAATCCATTCATCTGCTGATGGACAGCTGGGTTGTTTCCACCTCTTGGCCATTATGAAGCACGCTGCTATGCACAGACATATGTCTTCATTTCTCTTTGGTGTATAACTATGAGCGGAATTGCTGGGTCATTTGATCACACCATGTTTCATTGTTTGAGAAACTGCCTATTTTCCATCTTCTTTTCCCAGGACCACACAATGGCCTCTTGAGTTTTCTCCTTGCCCCTTAGTGTTCCTCCCTCCCTTTGGCCAGGTCTCCCCATCACAGCAGCAGGGAGCAAAGCCCCTCATCCAACAGACACCTTTAGAGCCTGCATGGTGAACAAGAAGGACAAGACAGTATCTAGTCAGGTGGCATTAAGGCATCCGCTGGGACATGCTACTCACTGCTTGAAGAGTTCATTACACCTGATACACGCACAGCTCCTGATGGTCTAGAAGGGTCACAGGGCCTGCTCTCCTCCTCATCACGCTTGCTGAGTCTTGTCCAGTCACTCAGGCTTTCCCTGGATACTAGCTCTTTCCTGATTGAGCCTTGACATGTGTCATTTATTTTATTTCCTCTGCCTCAGTTAGAACATGCTACTTTTGGGGCGCCTGGGGGGCTCCGTGAGCTAAGTGTCCTGCTCTTGTATTCAGCTCAGGTCATGATCTCATAATGTGTGGGTTCGAGCCCTGTGTTGGGCTCTATGTTGACAGCATGGAGCCTGCTTGGGATCCTCTATCTCCCTTTCTCTCTACCCCTCCCCTCCCCAAATAAATCAATAAGCTTAAAAGAAAATTAAAAAAAAGAACATGCCACTTTTCACAAGCTGGCCAAATGAATGAATACATAAATTGAATTCCGTTTACTCACTTGCTCAAAACCCCACAGCTGATTAATGGCAGAATCCCCACCAGGTTCTCATATCGAAGATTTTGTGTTTTTTTAAAAAGTAATTAATTAATTAATTTTAATGTTTGTTTATTTTTGAGAGAGAGAGAGACAGACAGACAGAGACAGAGTGTGAGTGGGTGGGGGTGGGGGGGCAGAGAGAGAGAGGAAGACAGAATCTAAAGTGGCTGCAGGCTCAAGGCTCTGAGCTGTCAGCACAGAACCCGACTCGGGGCTCAAACTCACGAACCGCAAGATCATGACCTGAGCCCCAGTCAGACACTTAACCGACTGAACCACCCAGGCACCCCTATTTGTTTTTAATCTCTTCTTCTAGATGATAACCTAATATATTGACTTGTAGGGCAGACCCGCTTCTATCTGTATACTGGGGCTTCCCAACCTCAGCACTATTGACCACAGAGATACTTCTTTCTGGTGGAGGCTGTCCTGTGAGTTGAGAGAGATATATGCATCCCTGACCTCCACCCACTGGATGCCGGTAGCAACTCCTCCCTCAATTCCTTCAGTAGGTGACAACCAAAGTCATCTCCAGACATTACTTAAATCGCTTGGGGGGTGGGGGGCAAAACTATCCATTTAGGAACCACTGCCCTGTAGTTACTGTCTCGTCCACTGGAAGCGGGTGCTGGGAACAGCCAACGGCATTTTGCAATCCCTGCTCATTCAGTAGTTTGACCTGATTCCTCTTTAGTAAGGCAGGAAGTGAGACCTATATGAATTTAGAAGCCATTTTAACAATAACATTGGAAAAATGGGAATCCAAAATAGTTTGTGATATAGCTGCACTTTACAAGAATATTAGATTTACCAAGCTTTGCATTATTCCAAAAATGCAGTCAATACGAACTTCACGGGGTTCCCGACCACGCTATGTCAGGCAGGTGGCACCATCTCGCCCCTTATGGAGCCATTTCCTCAAGGTGTTTTCCGGGCTGCTTGGCTCATCTTCTCCCACGATCAGAACTGCGGAGTAGTCATGGTAACAGGGAGGGGAGACAGATGATCAGAGAAGGAAATCCTCTGACAAATGGGGTTCATTTGCAAGGGCTTCCGGTTAATTGCACTTCCTGGGTCTTCAGTCTTAGGACGGAGTCTGAGAAGCAGAAAGAACGCAGTTGCGCTGAGCCGTTGCTTTTCCAATCCGGGATGTTCGTCAACTCCTGCGGTGCCGTTCAAAGTTGGTAGGGTGCGACCGGAGGCCCCATTCATAAACCCGGTGAAAATACCAGTCATCTTAGCTGGAGATGTCCAAATACAAGATTCACCTTTTTTTCCCCCTGTGGCAGAATCAATGCATTTGCATGATGCATATTAAATGTTTAATTAAAGCCCAGTGCGAGGTCTGGCAGGCAGGACTGTTTGTGAGTTTACCAGGAATGCCTCCACCCATCAGATACCAGCTTCTGTCCTGGTTCTGCTTCTTTCTCTGTATTTGTCCCCAAAGTTGACCTGGATCAATCATCTACTGAATGAATCATTCTTCTCCCCGATTTGCATACACCGTCGCTGGCTTGAAGATGTAGGGGTGCATGTGACAAGGACTGTAGGTGTTTCTCCAGGAGCTGAGTGTCCCCCACCTCACAGCCAGCAAGGAAATGGGCTCTTCAGTTCTACGGTTCCAAAAAAAATCGATTATGCCAACCATCTGAACGAGCTCGAAAGCAGCGTCTTCCCCAAGGTCACCAGTGAGGAGCTTGGCCTGGCTGGTACCTTGACTTTGGCCTTGTAGAAGCCGCTCCACATAGAATCCCGCTGAGCCCACTTAGACTTCTGCCTGCAGAGCTGTGGTATAACAGGTGGAGGTTGTTTTAAGCTGCTAAGTTCACGTTATTTGTTATGTAGCAATTGAAAACGATTATAGCTCTAAGAGACTGACTTTATTCTCATGGTGAGCCAGTAAGCTAAATATTATTTACTTCTGGTTATAGGTCAAGGCACTGAAATACTGGGAAGGTGGGATACCCATTCAAGGCCACACAGCTTGTCAGGTTGGTAGAGAAAAATTCATACCAAGGTAGTCAAAATTCTGACTACAATTCTGATGTCTTTAAAAAAAATTTTTTTTTAATGTTTTATTTTTGAGAGAGGCAGAGTGTGAGCAGGGGAGGGGCAGAGAGAGAGGGAGACAGAATCTGAAACAGGCTCCAGGCTCTGAGCTGTCAGCACAGAGCCCAACGCGGGGCTCAAACCCATGAACCCTCAGGTCATTACCTGAGCCGAAGTCAGACGCTTAACTGAGACCCCCAGGCGCCCCAATTCTGATATCGTTTTACCTGCCCACCTGGTCTCTGTCTAGTGGGCCTCAGAAGTCCCCTTATGGGGTGTCGCTGCACTCCCTCTTCTAACCCTCTGGCTCTGTGGATGAGGGACGTGGGATGTTGTGATGAAGGGGGCACTGCGGCTGTCCCATGGAGAGCCCCGTGTGAGGGAGCAGCACTTTGGGGCCAGAGCACGAAGAGCCAGCTGGACCACGTAGGCATGGGGCCACAGAGAGGAGGAGAGGTGCCGGGATGGAGGCAGCGTGGAGACAGAACATCAGGGTGTTGGCAGCTTCTAGTTTTCAATCTCCCTCCACGGTCGGAAGCTGCACCCCCGAAGACCCAAAGCGACACAGTCCCCGAACATCTTCGGGAGACTGACCAACGCTCCACACTGTCCTCTGGCGGCTGTCATGAGGTGGGGTCACACATCCCCATCGGCCCCATCCACCTGGCTGCCTCCCTTCCCCTTTCTGTCCGTGGGGTCAGAGGCCACACATCAAAGGGCTTTCCCTCGGCGCTCAGGACCCCGCGCTTGCCAGCCCTTCACCTTTTGAAGGCAGATCTCACTGCAGTTTGAACAAAGATTATGGTAACGAAAACTGACCAGGACTCAAAAGTCTGACTTTGCATTTTTAAAACTTGTATTTATAGCTTCTTTGTCTGATTATGAGAGTAGGTTTTGTTCATTAGAGCAGCTTTGGAGATATAACGTAAGTAAAGATTTTAACATTACTGCTGTTTCTAAATAGCAAATAGTGATTGTTAACAGTGTTGCTTTTTGGTAACGAGTATACAAACACATGTACACAGGGGTGCCAGGGTGGCTCAGTCGGTTAAGTGTCTGACCTCACGGTCAGGTTGTGATCTCGCGGTTTGTGAATTGCAGCCCCGAGTCGGGTTCTGTGCTGACAGCACAGAGCCTGGAGCCTGCTTCTGATTGTGTGTCTCCCTCTCTCTCTGCCCCTCCTCCACTCACGCTCTGTCTCAAAAATAATAAAAAAATAAGTATTAAGAATTAAAAAAAAAAAACACAGAAATACGTACACAGATAGACAGATGTATAACAAAAGAATATTTTTAACAGGATTGGGATCAGATTTAATCTACCTTTTTGTATCTAACTTTCCAGGTCATAATCTACCTTCCCCACTTTCCTGGGTCACTGATCACAGCTTTGTTGGCCACATAATATTTAATCACATGATGTAAAAACTTTGATTATTCTGCTTATTTGGGACCTTAAAAACCTTTTCCAGTTTTTCAGTTATGTCCATACTGCTTTGATCTGTATCCTTGTACATAACTGCTGAATATCGGATAATGTACCTAAGATAGATATAAACAAAACTGAGGTCACAAGGCCATGGTGGTGAATTCCATGTATCCATTTCAGTGGGCTATTATAGGGTGTCCTCATTAAACATTCTTTCTGGGTGTGTCTTGAAGATGTTTCCAGATGAGACTAGCATTTGAATCTGTGGCTTCAGTATAGTAATAGCTGGTCCTCCTCAGGGTGGGTAGGCACTCTCTAACCCATGGAGGGTCTGAATAGAACAAAAGTCAGAGAAAGGAGGGATTCATTCACCATTTATCCCCCCTGTCTCACTGCATGAGCTGGGACAGTCCATCTCATCTCCTGTCCTCAGACTGGGATGTAAACAAATGGCAACTAACTATCAGCTTCTTGGGCCTTTGAACTCAGACTGAATTATGTCACCAGTTTTCCTGCATCTCCAGCTTGCAAAGGTCAGACAGAGGGACTTCCCAGCCTCCATAATCGTATGACCAATTCCTTATAATAAGTCTTCTTTCAGAAGATATATATGTATACACACTGATATATATGTATATATACATTATAGATGCTGTTCTGCATATCAGTATTATCACTATACATATGCAAGATACATATATGCATATATATATATGCAAGATTATATGCAAGATTATATGCAAGATATATGCAAGATTACCTAATAGGATATATAAAGGATATGTAGGGAGGGGATATATAGGACATGATATATATTTATATAATGTGTGTATGTGTGTATCTATATATCTATCTGTCTATCTATCTATCTATCTATCTAATCTATATATCTCCTGTTGGTTTTGTTTCTCTGGTTCTGTTTTACCCACTCTTACATAAGCTAAACGGTATACATATTTTAGGGCTCTGATATGACAAAGTATTTTCTGGAAAAGTTATATCTGCCTTTCTAAACTCTCGCTAATGTAATGTGTCACACAGTTTTTAAAGATCAACATCAGTCCGAAGGTCAGTATCTCTCCTGAGCGACGCTCCGACAGCCTGCCCTGGCTTCCCCCCGACAGAGCTGCCACGCTCTTGTCCCAAACAACCCTACCCCCCCTACTCCAGTGGATCCCTCAAATGTCCCCAAGGAGCCGAAAGAAACTAACCATCGACCATTTATGTATCTACATTTGCTGATCTGTAAAGATCCCCAAACGCATGTCCACCTAGTTGCACATTCATGTATCAGGTGAAGGTCAAATGCCAAATAATGTCTATTTCCAAAGGAAAACAAAACTAAAGGGTGGTATTTGTTTTGGAGGTATGTTTCAATTTTTAAAAATTAACTATTCGTCCATTAGCTCCTATTCCTGATTTCAGAACACAGTTTTCTTTAGTCACGTGCCTTTGTGACATGCAGTGAAAGAAGCCAAAATGCACTCAGGAGACACTGTACGCTGGGCTGTGTAAGGCTCCACAGGGTGCATTCTTTCTTTTAAGCCACAAGAGGTATTCTTTCTACATTTCTATGTGCAGAGAAGTCAGGGTTGGTGTTCAGAAACTTGCCAAGGAGTTGCACTGAGCACAGAGAGGCTCGAACCCAAGTCTGTCTTCACCATCACCACGGTGTCCTGGCCCCAGGCCTCGGGGCAGCTCAGAAAGCAGACCTCTGCCCCAGGCAGCTGCTTGGACAGCACACTGGGCCATCAGTTTGCCCTCCTTGCCGCCTCCCAATCCCACGTCTGCTTCCGGGGCTTCGGCTCTCGGGTGCCTATTAGCCTGTGCTTTGGGGGGTCTGCACACCGAGACGTTGACTGACAAGGCCAGCAGCCCTTGGCATGACCCCAGGGAGGAGGGCAGTGCTCAGAGCGGCTTCCACGTCTCCTTCCTCAGTCTTCAGCTTCCCCAGAGGCAACTTCAATGTGTCTTGCCGTGCAGAACCTCTCCAGGGAGAGACACCTGCCCGCAGAGGTTTACAGCTGGGCCCACGCATGACCGCGAATGAGTCACAAGCGAAACATGGAGACATCTCTCCTGGCGGCTGGGCTCTGGGTCCCCTGACCACATTTATGTTTTTATATATGTGTTGGGATGATTCAGCGGAAACTTCTGGTCAAACGGATCACCATAGCAACTTTCAATAGACATCCAGCATGCAAATTAGAGAGTGCAAACAGGGCCACTTTCTCAATGGCCCCAAGCCATCCTCCTCTGAGCCCTCCAAGGATTGAGTATGAGGTCCTTTGAAGGTTTCATGCAGAAACCGTTTAGATGCAGGTCGGCACCTGGCTGGCTTGGCTGGCCCCTTCAGATGCTCACAGGAGAAAAACAAAGTCCTCTGTGTGGTCTCTGTAGTTCGATTTCTCTCTTAGGGAAGACATCCTTCGTGCATGGGTGTGGGGGGCGGCGGGGGGGAGGCATTCACATCTCCCGTCGTTCGGAAGCCTCAGGATCTTGGCCAGATTATGAGAACTCTGAGCTTCAGGGTTTTCACCTACTAAATGGGGATAAAATTGCTTCCTTAATGGAGATATGACGTGTCTGATAATGTGATTAGAAAGTGCTTTGTATGTAGTAGTCTCTCTGTAAATAGTAGTCGCTGGTAACATCCTCTTTGGACCTCCTGAAGTTTATTTTCTTTCTTTAGACTTCCATCTTTAACTGAATGCCAGGTATGTGCAAAACGTGTGTTGATATCCAAGATTATAAGTTCCAACATGGCAATTCTCCTGAAAGAGTTCCAGGAGTTGTGGAGAAGAGGGGTTATGGGCGTTAGACAGGGCTGGAGTGAACCAGGTTCAAATTAATCCTGATTGAGCTTTATCACTTAAAAAAATGTCTTAACAGTACACAGATTTCAACCTACAAAGCTAATGACGTGTTAGAGAACAGTAGTTATTTTGCTGACACTATGCACTGTGTCAGATAGGAATGTCTTTCATTATAAGCAACAGAATAACCAATTAACTGTGGCTTGAGCAAATAAGGGTTAACATACCCTTTCCCCTTTCCCCCTGGAGGTAGTTGTCGCTCAAATTAGTTTACTGGCTTAAAAATATCGAGGTCAGCATCTCTGCAAATCTCATATGTTTTCCTGTCATCTTCTCAGGGTAGCTGCTGAAGTTCCAGCCATCATGTCTGCATTCCAGGATGGGGAAAAAAAGAAAAATTCATGGTACCATTGAAATACTTATATCTTATTGGTAAGAACTGAGTCACGTGGCCGTTCCTAGCTGCAAGAGGATCTAGGAAAGTGAATTTTTGTTGGTTTTTTTTTGTTTTGTTTTACTAACTTTTATAGTAGATAAGGGGACATAAGGCAGTCAACTGTATTTGACAGTTTCCCCTTAGATTCGTTTATTTTAGGACTATCCACTTAAGTATGACTTGACTTTGCACAATTGTAACATAATTCCAAAATTTGGTGTCACTAAGTTTGAATTTCAATGTGAGTGGGTTCCTTTTGTGTGCCTCTCAGAAGTCCTAGAAGACAGTCTTTCGTTTTCTTCCAAAAATCACAAAGAAAATAGCTGTGGATCAGGAACAGTTTCGTAAGCTCTCAGGTGCCTGGCCCTGGGGTAGATGGTACAGAGAAATAAGAAACTATACACAATCCCCAAATTCAGGCCCAGAGAACTCCTAGTCTAGCTGGAGAGGCTACAATTACACCAACCAAACAGGAACACACGTCTTGGTTTATTGCAAGATGAATTTTAAATTGTCTTCATACATCTTCCCAGTACTTCGAGGGCCTGATGAGGAAGAAGACTCCGGCTGCCATCTTGATTTGACTGATGACCCCAAGGAAGAAGCCTATATGTGAGCCAAAGTCACAGGGTAAGAAAGAGCTTTGTCCGTTGCAAGACTCTTGCCTTTTTGCACAGCTTGGCTCCAATTCAGGGGTCTAGAGTGAGTTAGGTGGGCTGGGGGGAGGGGAGCAAGGTCTGACGAGGTGCCTGTCTCCTCCGCTTCGTCTCCCAGGAAAAGGGCAATCATGTTCTGTATGAGCCCCGACTGGGTCCAAAGGGAGCAGCAGAAAATGACAAAGGAGGCTCTACTCCATGTAGACCTCGGGGCACCTCGGAGAAGCACATCCACTGTGACTCTGTTTGGTCCACAAACCTGTACCACTTGGGTCTTAGCAGGAAGGAGCTGACTGGGCTGACACCAAGAGAGTTTTAATAAAGTGAATGGGCACAGGGCATAGGATGCACAAGGCCACTCTCCTGGGAGGCTGCTGGGAGGCATAAGGAAAGGGAGTGGTTCGATACCCAGAGGGAAAGCCAGATGAGAGAGGGAGAGCTGGCGGTGTGGACAGTGCAGAGGCGAGCTGTAGCCTGCAGTCAAGGGGCACAACTAGCCCACAGTGATCGCACAGGGAGGGAGGCAGGAGACACTACTTTCCCCTGTCTCGTCTCCCCCCAGGAGCACTCACAGCCTGACCCAGTGCAAGCCAGGGGGCCCGGCAAGCCCATTCATGCATCTGTGTCGACCGACCCCCCCGGAGCACCGAGCTGAGTGGGGGAAAGGTGGAGAATGGATCTGGAGTGGCCAGGGGTGAGGCCACAACCAAAAGACTCAGCACGAAACTGAACAAAGGGAAAGAGGCCCCCAACACACCCCTGGTCCTTCATGCTGTTAAAACGATCCCCACCTGGAAATGTTCCAGAAGCTTCCAGGGAGCACTTGAAGATGGGCTCACACATAGGACAAATCCGCTGCCCTATGGTGAGCTCTGCCTTTGTATGAATTATATGATCTAACTTTCAAGAATATACGTGTCCTTAAGGGACTTGGGTGGAATGAATGGGGGCGGTGGGGTTTATATATTGTCTTTAAAGTAGCCCAGACCTCAAATGGTGGTGTGATAAGAAACCACAGGATTTGCAGACAGTCAGTAGATACTTAAAACAAATGGCTGCTAACAAAAGGGAAGGGAAAGCATTTATATGTATCAATTATAGATGGGTATATTATGTGTACATTCATTTAATGATGGGTTTTTGCTCAGTTGACCAATCAACCCAGTCAAAACAGAGACTACAGTAGCCATATCCATTGGTTAATTTGTTTCTTTCAAGATAACAATGAGAAGTGATACTGGAAGATTCTGTGCCGCTCTTACCCTGAGGACAAGGTGTCGTTTCTGGGGGCTCAGGAAATGTGTCCCTGGGAGTGGCCCCGCGTACTCCGGAGCCACTTGAGGCTCTGCTTTTCAGAAGATCGCTAACAAGTCTGACACCAAGTTTCAGATTTGGTAAGAGGCACATTAAAATGTTCTCAAGGTGCAGTGTTTAAAAAAAAAAAAAAGCAAACAAACATAAGACACAATACCCAGGCTTCAAGGAAGACCAGGCTTGCCTCTCCTAACCTGCTCTCACAGACGTAAAGAGGGTGGGGCATGGCCTGGGATTCTCTGGCAGCAGGCGTTGTCTCTGGCATGAGAAGTGGGCCACCAGATAGCATCATCTGAGCGATTACCATGGCGGCAGGGAGCTTCCCGGGGTGTTCACACAGGGCCCGATAGAAGGATGTAGTTTTGACAAATCAGGTTTCAGTCTTCCCTCCTTGGTAGCACCGTCCTGAGAGAGGGAGACAGAGACAGAAACAGAGAGATAGAGAAACAAAGAGATGAAGAGATCAGACAGGAAACAACAGAAAGACAGTGAGACAGGGAGGGAGCCCAGTTTATCAGTTTCAGACTGGGATACAGCAGCAAACTGAGAGAGGCCATCTTCTATGAACTAGTTCATTCATTCTGCAGACGTTCACTGAGCACTTTCTTTGTGTCAGACCCGCACTCCATGCCAGTGCCATCCCCCAGGAGGTTTCAGGGTGGATGGACAGAGAGACAAGCAAGCCTGGGATCACACCGAGGACTACGTGGCCTGTGATGGACAGAAGCATGGATGCCCCGGGAGTGACACCAAGCTGCATTGCAGGCAGGAAGACACAGGCTCAAGGTACAGCGAAGCAGCTTCTACCCTCTTTCTACCCGCCCAGAATATCTCTGTTGACCACCACTTCAAACACAAATTAAAGTCATTATTGCAGGAAATGGTGAACCTTCTTTGACTTCATTGATTCTCTTCCAGGCTAGGATGGTTTCCACTTTTAATTGCATGTAGGGTTCCCATAATCTCTCATCTTCTAGTTCTTGGAGCTTCTAGAAGGCTGAAATGCAGCCATATTTGGGAGCAAAGACCCACCCCCAAATCTGGGGCTTGGGGGATACTTCTGAGTGAGGGTGATGCTTGAAGTGACCTCCTCACAGTTAAGACCAAAGAGAGAAGGGGCATGCCGAGTGAAAGGAATAGCAGATGGAGGTGCCTAGATGCTGGTACCCTTGATTCACAGCCCTAGGGGGTCCAAGCCATCCAAGTCCCTGCCAGCATGGGAGGTGACAGCTGACGGCTATGGGCACTCCATTGAGTGTCGGAGTCAGACGACACTTACAGAGAGTTCAGGGCAAAGTCTGGCCTCGAGTGACGGTCCCACAAAAGTCGTGATAGTTTTTGCTGGTCTCATCTTCTTATTAAAGATGCTCATGTCTTAAAACATAGACCTTTCATGTTCCTGCTCCACATCCTAGGAGGAGGCGGCCTCTTTCCAAGCTCAAACCCCAATCCATTGACCAGGCAAGCAGGAAAACGCCTACTCCGTGCAGGGTGCTGGGTCCCACAGCAGAGCCACGCTGTGGGCCTCGCCTGACCTCGGGTCTTCGGCGTCAGCCGCTCAGGAGAACTGTCTGGGGTTTGCCTCTGACACAAGGCAAGGTCTCAGAGGAGATGTACGGGAGCAGTTTACTGGAGACTCAGAGCTCACGCAGAAGATGAGTCCCATAGCTGTCCAGCTACCCCAAAATAAAAGTGCCTGCCATGAAAGTCTCTCAAATGAAATCTCACCCTGAAGCCGGAACATCATAGTTTGCCATTTGCAAAAGTTGCCGTCAGGAGCCTAAGTGTCATTGTTGATGGCCTACTAGGGCCGGGGAGTCAGGGCAGGAAAGTCACATTTATTGAGCGCCTACTATTTGCCAGGTCCTGGGATTTTACACGCGTGATCAACTCTTGTCTCCTCAGTTCCCTGTAAGTGGTGGTATTGCCTCTCTGAATTACGGATGACAAAACTGATCCTGAAGGAGGTTCATTTTCTTTCTGGACATCACAGAGCAAATAAGAGCCCTGTTAGAATTTAGCCCTCTTTGGCTGTATGCAGACCTTTCCTTTTCATACGATTTAATGCAAAATTGGGCCAGGAAAATGCCCTGGACTTCAGCCAAAGGACCCCTAAGAAAGTGCAGAAGGGAAGGGGACCCAAGCTGCCTGCACACACCAGCTACTTTCCATAGGTTTTCAATGGACCCTCTGTTATCCTGGGGAGAATTCCAGCTATGTTTGCAACCAGATAGGTCTCAGGCTTCAACCCGGTGGGCCTGGGGTTCATAGAAAGCTCTGAGGTTCTTTAGGACACGGAGTAGATTCCAAGAACTAGGTGGGTGTGGCCAGAGCCAAGCTGGAGCCCAGTCAACATTTGTTAGGCAAATGGTATAGTGAGAACCACTTAGAAGGTTCCAGTGGTACAACAGCAATGGGACATATGCTTAGAGCATCATTACCTCTTTCTGGACACCGCTAACCCAGCCAGATAGCCTGAGAAGGAAACCAGCCTGCATTCGGAATAAATAGTTAACTCTTCTGGGCTGGAAGAAATGATTATTCAAAAGTTTGTCCCCGCATACAAATGCAAATGACATCCCCGAGACATATGAATGCTAATTTCTCCAACGAAGTCTGTAGACAAATGCTAGTCATTAGAAACATTTCCGCGCATTTATATTAGGCCATCCTCTGAAAGACTTTTCAGACAAATATGTCATCAAGATATTCAAAACCATGTAATCTTAGCCAAAGTTTCATCTATCAACAGTACAGTTTTCATCCCTTGCAGCTGTGTGTCGATGCTTGGGGAGATTACTCAGCTGATACCGCGGAGCCGGGGAGGGGCCCAAGAAGTCTTGGGGCCCATAGAGCACTCTGGAAGGAGAGTCTGGGTTTTCAGGGCAGGCTAGGCCTTTTAGCCACGAGTGTGAGAGCCAAGGCAGGTGGAGGGGTGACTTCTAACAGGTTACACACAGAAGAGGCATTCAGGGGCCACTCCTTCTGTGTATCTCCCCACCAGCCCTTCACACACAAGTGCTACTGGAATGGCAGAGTGACAGGGAGCTCGAGATCCTGTCTTCACCACCTTCTGCAAGGCAAAGGCTCAGAGCTGCAGACTGCTCCCGGGGGGGCTGGAGGTAAGGGACAGAGGCTTCCATGAAGTGGTGGTATTTCCAAACAGCCTCTTTTAAGCTCTGTTCTCTCTCCTCCCTTTCCCTTCCCTTTCCTCCATGGGAAGAGCGTGTGCTGAAGACAGTGCCCAGAGGAAGCCTTTATTCTGTCCCGAGGACTGATTGTTTCCCGAGGGACCATTTGTGTCTGGGCCACTTTATTTACCGTGTAAATGGATGGTGGCTTTTGTCAGGGATGGAAGAATATTTTGCTTAATTAATTAATTAATTAATTACATATGTAGTATAGTGGATCTATTAAATAGCTTTCTATTAATCTACTCATTCATTACCAGACGCATCCATCCATCCACCCATCCATCCATTCACCCATTTATCCGTCCATCCAACCATCTACCCACCCATCCATCCATCCATCTATCCACCCATCTATCCTCTATATATTGGTAACAAGGTCTGAAGAACAAAAGAATATGGCACCACTATTATTCCACTTCTGTAGCTGGAGACCCAGAGGCATATGGAGACTAAGAAATTGGACCAAGACCACCCAACTAGTGAGGAATGATGCCGAGACTGAGTAATCTATTCTCTGGTTCACTCCATTTGATCCATGGACAGCCATTTCTTGAATGCCTGCCTTGTCCAGGCTTCTAGCCCAGGTACAACAGGAAGGTGAAGCTGTCTTTGACTGACCCCACCCTCAAAGAGCTCACATTCTCAAATCAGACCCGTGTGCCCGGGGCCTGGCTGTGAGCTCTGTGTCCCCAAAAGGCATGGCCCGAACGCAATGGCTGCTGTAAGGTGGTGCAAACATTCACCAGCTGAGGTGCCAGGAAGGCAGCTGTCATTGTCAGGGGGTGACTGGGGGTCATGGATCTCACCATCCAGCCTCCATGGGGGTGTTGTCTGTAGGATGCCTTTGATTATGGACGTATTGACTGCATATCTGATTCTAAAAGCTACTGCTTTGGAGAGCACACAGGAAGGGACAGGCTGGGGTAAGACAAGCCTCTCAGCAGATGGGCTCGTTATAGCTACATTGGATCCTTCAGACAATGCTTCCTCGAACCAAGCACATAATCTGTGACTGTTGGCTTGCGTCACCCAAGGGCACAGATGTCTCTCTAAAGGATCGCTAAATTATGGGGGGAGCATATTAGTGGAAGAAACAGCTTGTGCCGAGGCACGTCCGTGTGACTGAAGATGGAAGAAAAGAGCAAGGTGGTTCTGCTGTTGAAGCACAGGTAAGGTGATGTGGTGGATAAGGGAGGGGATGGAGAGAGCTCATCAGTTAAATGAGGCCTCACAGCGAAGGGTCTTCCATGCTAGCTGAAGAGTTTGACCTCAGCAGAGCCACAAAGGTTATCTGGACAAGGGAGAATATGTGCGGATTTGTGCTTTCATAAGAGTATGTGGCCATGGCTGGGCAAGTCTGGAAGCGGGAGCACTAATCAGTGGAGTATTGCAGTAGTTGGAAAGAGGGCCTATCCTACCCTCAAAGAATGGGAATGTGATGGAGGCAGAGTCTCAAAACGTTTTGGAAAGTGAAATGGAAAAGATGTGTGATGGATGGGGTATGGAGTGAAAGACAGAGAAGAGTTCAGGTCAGTTGTCAGGCCTCCAGCTTGGACCCTGGGTGGATAATTACTATTATCTTTTTTTTAACCAGATTGGGGCCATGAGAAAAGAGGCCAGTGCTGAGGAGTCTGAGGTGCCAATGGGCTATCCCGAGAGAGATGTCTAGTAGGCGGTTGAGAATCTGGCTCTGGAGTTCCGAAGATAAAGTACTGTTTAGCAATAGAAATTGGACAGTCATCAGCATAAAGACAGAGGGTGGCACATTGGTATCACACATGCCACTAGCTGCCACCTCTACACCCAGAGCAGGTATCACTAATCAGTCATGGAATCCTTTTTCCTTTGAGCCTGGCTGCTTATGGACCATAATTCATGCAGCTGCTGCCTACAGGGCAGAGCTGGCATGGAAATTGAAATCTTCTTGATGGCTATCATGGAAATGATGATGGAAGCCATCGAGGAATTGGGCTGGTGTGTGGACAATGAGGAGTGAGACGCACCGAGGCCCCACATCTAGTTGTCATTTAAACAGCTTTGCTTTAATGGATGATGACCTGGATTCGAATTCCATTGTCACCACTGACTGGCTGTGCATACTGTAAAAATTTGCCCAAACACCTTAGGTCTTAATTACTCATTTGTAAAACGCGGTTTAACAATAGTATTTCATAGAATTTCGGATGGCATTATGGTTATGTAAAGCATTCAGAACAACTTGGCAAATATTATTTGGGGGTAGTGAAGACAGCAAAGGAACGTGCAAGGATTAGGAAGGGCTCCTTAGACACTGCCCAGAGAACACCTTAATACTTCTGATCACAGGGGTGCCGGGTGACTCAGTTGGTCAAGCGTCGGCTTCGTGGTTTCTGCTCAGGTCATGATCTCACTGTTCACGGGTTAGAGCCACACGTCAGGCTCTACAGCTGAAGTGCAGAGCCTGGTTGGGATTCTCTCTCTCCCCCTCTCTCTCTGCCTTTGCCCCCACCCTTACACACACACTCTCTCTCAAAATAAATAAACTTAAAAAATACTGCCAATCCCAGATCAAGTGGCATTTCTCAGACTCAATGCCCTATATAATATGGCATGTGGTTTCCATAGGAGTTCTGGCCCCCACTTCAACTTAATATGGTTTGGAGTTTGAATCTATGTTTTATAAGACTGGCCAGTTTCTTCCTCAGACTATTAATTTGTAACAGCTTCTCTGTGCAGAGTTTGCGGCATGGGTGGTGGTGGTGTGGGGGGTGGGGGAAGCAACAGACACTTTGATTCAGCCCAGCGGCCATTGGATCAGAACTTCCTCTGCCTCACCAAGAATGGCAGGTGTTCAGCCACGGCCCAAGAGGAAGATGAATAGCAGTTCAATTCTTTCCGATCAAGAGGTCACTTTTTATTTGAGGTTGCCAAGTGTGTGTTGCCTGAGAGAAGCCTTGTGCGTGTCTAGAAAAGCAGTTAAAAATAAATACATACAATTTATTTATTTTCCTGGTTTGCCATTTCTCAATCATTGTCCTCGATCTAAAGGTAGTTATGGTCTTTTGGGTGTAGTACAGCATATAAAGCGTTTAACAAAGTGCCCTCAAATTTATGTGGCAAGTATCGTATTTATCTGGGTAAATAAAAGATTATGTTTTCTGAACTGCGTCTCCGCCTGGTCTTGCCAGCCTGTAGAAGTTTTTGCCAAGAGACTGGAACCACTTTATACAGGCTCCATAACCACAGAGTGTGTGTGTGTGTGTGTGTGTGTGTGTGTGTGTGTGTGTGTTTGTGTGGTGGGGGTAGTGGGTGGGCATTCTCTCCATGTGATTTGTCACTGCACATGTGACGGTAAAGTGTATTTCCCTGAAAGTAAAGAATCGCATAGTGTCTTGGCCCAAATGCAGAGCTTCTGGTGACCTTACGGTGAGGGCATCAAGCCCCAAGGTTCTGACAAATTGATAAGTGCCAAGTGGCGCAAAAACTGGTTGAGATTTCCGGTTCAGTCTGTGTCCCAGCAATCTGTTGTTGGGTTTGGTTTATTTTCTCAGAACACTGAGTCAAGGACATGTTTTCGGTGTTTACTTCTCATTTCCTGCTGGTGTATTGGTGAGTGTGTGTTGTCTGTTTGTGGGAGCATCCGTGTATTCGGTTTTGTGCTTGAGAGTGTGTATGTTTGGGTACCAGGGAGAGGAAAAGAGGTCAGAAAGACAAAGAGGGGGAACTAAGAGAGGGTAAGGAAAAGAGGAAGAAAGGTCACAGCGTTCTTATCAGAAGGACATTTCCTGGATTTATTCATTCTTTCATTCATGGCCCAGAGTTTTGTGATGGGCACGGTTTTAGGTTCTGAGTCTACTACAGTCACCTGGGGGGGCAAAGTCCCTGATCTTCTAGACTTATCGTCCAGTGGGAACACTCATAATAATGCATGAGTCATAATAAGGTAGTTTCAGAAAAATTTGCTGGTCTGATTATGGATTAAAACACTGCCTTCCTTCTCAGGAGGGGCATTGCTGGATATTCCTTCCCATGGGGGGTCATCTCTGGAATACATTCGTGTTTCTCTGGACAGCAGGCTTTACTATTACGTAGACCGCACCATCCCATTTTAAGGTTGTTTTCTTAAATTCCTTCGGGGTCAGTGGTTCTCAACAGGGGATAATTTTGCCCCTCGTGGGACATTTGTCAATGTCTGGAGGCATTTTTGGTCGTCACGACTGAGGGATGCTATTAGAATCCAGTAGAGGTCAAGGTCAGGGCGCCTGGGTGGCTCAGTTGGTTAAGTGTCTGACTTTGGCTCAGGTCATGGTCTCACTGCTCGCGGGTTTGAGCCCCATGTCAGGGTCTGTGCTGACAGCTCAGAGCCTAGAGCCTGCTTGGGATTCTGTGTCTCCCTCTCTCCCTGCCCCTCCCCTGCTCGTGCTCTGTCTCTCTCTCAAAAATAAATAAACGTTTTTTTTAAAAAGCAATTAAAAAAAAGAATTTAGTAGAGGCCAAGGATGCGGCTAAATGTCCTCCAATGCACAGGGCAGCCTTCACCACAGAGCGTGACTAAGCCCCAAACGCCAGTGGGGCTTTGCATGTTTATTTTCTGTCTCCTCCACATTGTTCCCTCTCGCATCCATAACACTGAACCTCGTGTGGACGCTCGATAAATATTTGCCAGTCAGCATGCCTACAATAATGCTCAATACACAACAATGGCATGAAATGTTTGCTGAGTGAATATCTGATAAGCTCTGGGACTTGCTGGTACGTGACTCTGGTGCGCCACCCGACCTCTGTGAGCCTCAACAACTCCACTCAACCAAGAATGATGAGACCCAAGTGTCAATAGTGTCGAGGCTGAGAGACCCTGACTCAAGGAAAGTTGGAGGCGCTCGGAGAGCTGGAGCTTGTGAGTGTGGGACTGTATGTGCATGGGTGTGGGATCAGGAAGCCCGACACTGACCCTTCCGGGAGATTCCTCATTAGCACCATTTGTCTCTTTCCCCAGGAAAACTGCCTTTAGGACAGTGTGTAACCCACACAGCCTTTGGTGGGAGGGCAGCAAAGTCTTGCTGTAGAATGGCTCACTGAGCAAGGGGCTGGGGTTTACAGGATGCCAATATCCTTGGAAACTTGGGGCTCACCCTGGGGACGTGTGTCCCCGGAAAACCTCAGCCATCCTGTCCCTTCCTGTCCAAGAACATTCTTTAACAGCCTGCCTCCTAAGAACATACAGGATCTGCCTGGAATGACTCTGCCTGTGCATTCTGCCCCCACCGCCACTCCTCAGTGGGAGTTCGCTCACGAGTCCCCCGTGAACAGGACAGAGGCGGCACTACCTGAATGAGCTTACTGCCACTGCTGTCTGAGGCAAGGGTTTTGGGGAAGGAAAATAGAAATGAAATATATGGGAAATCTGAGACATTGTTTTAAAACAACGGTTTTTTAGGGTGTTTGATTTACTATTCAACTGAGCACAGCTGCTGTTTGGAAAATAGGATGCATGCCAAGTGGAGAGAGCTGGTGGAGAGGGCGGGGGAGAGCGGGGTACAAAGGAATCAACAGTGGTGTTTACACACTTCACGTGTTAACTCGACTCTGAAACAAATCCGGGTGGCTGACCCTTCCCGAGGAGCCATTGGTTGGCATCTCGCTGGGTCGCTATTCATCTGCTGAACTGCTGTTCCCCCAAACCTCATGTCTTCTTTGTCTTAATTAAAGAGATTTAGGGGATTGCCCTGCCCTCAAAGTGCACATTTTTAATCAGTGCTTCGACAATCACTGCCTCCTTTTTCTCCTATTTTCTTCACCCTGGCTTCAAGACACCCACACATGGACTTGGGAGGGTTTTCCTTAAATTGAGGTAAAACATAACCTAGGGGCGCCTGCGTGGCTCAGTCAGTTAAGCGTCAGGCTTTGGCTCAGGTCGTGATCTCATGGTTTGTGAGTTGCAGCCCTGCATCGGGCTCTGTGCTGACAGCTCAGAGCCTGGAGCCTGCTTCGGATTCTATACCTCCCTCTCTTTCTGCGCCTCTCCCACTCATGCATTCTCTCTCTCTCAAAAAATAAATAAATATAAAAAAAGATTAAAAAATACATGATTAATAAAAAATGGACATAACATATGGACATAAAAGTATGCATTTTAACATGTACAGTTCAGCGGCATTTAGTCTGTTCACAGTTTGTGCAACTATCACCTCTGTTTCCAGAGCGATGCCATCTCCCCAAAAGGAACCCCGTACCCACGATACACGAGCTCCTCATTTCCCCCTGCTGCTCAGCCTCTGCCAACCTTGAACCTGCTTTCAGACTTGATGGGTTTACCCATTCTGGATATTTCATCTAAATGGAATCATATGGTATATGACCTTCAGTGTCTGGCCTCTTTCACCTGGTGTAGAGTTTTTGAGGTGAATCCACACGATATAGCCCGCAACAGAATAGCATGCCTTTAACGACCGGATAATATTCCACTGTATGGATAGACCACACGAACCACACTTTGGTTAGCCATTTATCTGAGGGTGGAAACCAGGTCGTTTCTACCTTTGGGCTGTTGTAAAGTGCTCTATGAATATTCATGGACAAGTATTTATTTGAAGACCAGTTTTCAGTTCTTTTCGTGATACACCTAGAAACAGAACTGCTGGCTCATATGGTAATTCTGCATTTAACCTTTTGAAGAATCAATCATTTTTAAATGCTTTTTTTAAGTTTATATATTTTTGAGCGAGAGTGTGCACCTACACACACATGCGCGCGCGCGTGCACACACACACACACACACACACACGTGGGGGAGGGGCAGAGAGAGAGGGAAAGAGAGAATCCCAAGCAAGCTCTGCGATGCCAGCTGTGGAGCCCGACATGGGGCTTGAGCTCACAAACTGTGAGATCACGACCTGATCCGAAACTAAGACTGGGTCATTTAACTGAATGAGCCACCCAGACGCCCCCAAAATTCACTAATTTTTTTAAAGCTCTCATTTCACAACTATTATTGGTGCCCAAGCAGCCAATATGTCCACCACCCAAGATGAGCCCAGAGTTAACCTTGGTGCCCCTACAGAGCTGGCTCTCCGCCCAGAGCGGAGAAGGCTGCAGAGAGGCAGATATGCCCACAAAACCCGCTTTTTCCCCATCACCAGGATAGTTAACTTGCGCTCAAAACGACACTTGAGTTCAATCCCGTGAAAACTCTATAGGGCCGGCATCGTTCTCCCAATTTTTTTTAAAACAAAGACATAGAAGTTCCGAGAGATCAATCTCCTTGCCCAAGGATACGCAGCCAAGAACTAAGGGGCCTTATTGGGTCTAAAGACCTATTGGAGCCACATCACCAGATTCAAAAGGCTGTCCACATGCTGCCTAAGAAACCAAAACTCTTCAGAAAGAACTGCCTCCAGCTCCAGTCGAAAATTCGTTTCCCTTTTTGGGAAAGTTTAATCTGTACATGGACCACAGGCAAAGGGAGAGTTCCTTCAGCCCAGGTGACACAGGAAACAGGGATCTGCTTTTTCTGAAAGGTCACTGGGTGGCCTGTGTCATCAGGAATGAACCTTTCCCTAACAGTGTCCTGTCCTGAATGTCCCCCTAAGGAGGAAATGGCAGCCTCCATCCTTCCTACCTATGGGATATTCCTTTTACAGAAGATGGAAAAAAGGCAGAAGAAACCAGCCATCTCCTTCCTAGATGTGCTAGGTTCTTATGATACAC
Source organism: Crocuta crocuta (assembly GCF_008692635.1). Classification (NCBI taxonomy): domain Eukaryota; kingdom Metazoa; phylum Chordata; class Mammalia; order Carnivora; family Hyaenidae; genus Crocuta; species Crocuta crocuta. Next base: position 3,676,139 of record NW_027528369.1, read on the forward strand.
GAACATAATTCTTCCAACAGCTCTGCGAGTTTGGTGGGGGTATTATTTTTATTCTGATGGGAGAAATTTGATGTTTACAGAAGTTAAGAAACTTGTGCGAAACTTCCCAGCCAACAGGAGGAGGAGATAAGATTCAAACCAAGAGCTTTTGGAATCTAAAGCCTATGGAATGTGCGTACTCTGCCTGGCCAATCACCGATCAATCACCGCCTATGACTGAGTGTCCTAGCACCCCCGGCTGGGTGCTGGCATACATGGTCTCATTTAATCTTTGTAAACTTCTAGCTTCAACAAAAGGAAATGGAGGCTCAGAGATGTCCAGTAGCTTACCCAAGGTCATACAGCCAACGCAGCCAGCCAAAGATACTTACTGTGGGGCCGCCGATTCCAAAGTTCTTCTGAGTCCACCATGTTGTTCTAGTCCTTTCTCCAGTGTGGTGCCTGGCTTATACCAGGATCAGGGGCCAGGAGAAACGGCTGCCAAGAAATCCCACGTGGTTGCATCATAGATTTCTGACCATCTCATCTTCCTCTGACTCCGGTCAACCATTTGTTGTGGACTTAGCCGGTTCCCACATTAGGATGGAGCTCTTGGAGGGAAATGGTTTCCAGAATTGCCTGTGGTTAGTGATTCTCCTATGATGAATTAGAAAGAAAAATATTTTGAAGGGAGGTTAGCTCATCTCCGCAGGAGCTGAGGTGTAGCATCTCTGTGTGAGAACGTGGGCAAGCAGATATGGAGAAGCAGATGCGTGTATAGCGGCTCATTATCCACAAGGGGTACGTTCCAAGCCCCCAATGGGTGCCTGAAACCATGGTAGAACTGACCCCCGTATAGACTGGTTTTTCCAAACATAGATACCTATGATAAAGCTGAACTTATAAATTAGACCCAGTAAGAGATGAACAATAACTAATGGTAATATAGAACAATTATACCAATATACTGTCATAAAACTTCCATGAGTGTGGTCTCTCTCTCAAAATATCTTCTTGTATTGTACTCACGATTCTGCTTATGATGATGTGAGATGATAAAATGTCTACGTGATGAGACGAAATGGGGGAAATGATGTAGGCATTGCGACATACTGTTAGGCTACTATTGATCTTCTGATAATAGGTCAGGAAGAAGATTCTGTATATTGGCTTCTTTCTTCTGTATATGCTCAGGTGTGTGTGTGTGTGTGTGTGTGTGTGTGTGTGGAGGAGGAGGAGGAGGAGGAGGAGTGGTGGTGCCCAAATCATATGCACTCAAGTGTTTTTTTGCAAGAGTGGGTCTGTCTGTCTGCATATGTAGAAACGAACTCATTTGAGTGTGCGTGTGTATTTCTGAGCACTTGCATAAAGGTGGGCTGACAGAGGGCTTAATGGAGTCACTATGATTCTGAAGACCCTGGGCTGGAAAGAGAGTGAGCCTCTGTGTGTCCACAGGGATCCTCTGGTGGACTGGTTCCCTTGAAACGGTGTCCATCTAGCCCCAGCTAGCCTTAGCTACTCCATGCCTTGCTTATCACTCGGAAACATCTAGCACCATCTTTGTGTGGAAACTCTGACCTTCCCAACAGCTCGGAGTGAGGATCTCCAAGTTCAGGCTGGCAGGGCTCATTTGGGAGCTGCCTTAGCACGCAGAGGTCCTGTTACCAGTTCCAGATTCTGACTCAGAAGTTTTGCGTTGGGGACAGGGAACCTGCATTTGAACAAGCTCTTGAGTAGTTCAGATGCAGGAGCCACAGACCACTTCTGGAGACTCTCTGGCTTAGACTGCCTGCAGGGATTGACTGGCTTGTGTCCGTCTTGAGCGTCAATCTCCAAGAAGCTTCCTCTGACGTGCTCTGTGATATCACTGAGGGAGCTCACTTCCTCACACCTGCGGTGTCCTATTTTGAATCTGATATTCATTCAATACTAAAATCAGATTCTATTTCCTCTTTTCACTGAGCACTCCAGACACATTGTCAATTGTCTGCCTGTTAATGAACCCTCAATGGCCAGTACGGAGGTGGGCCGGGGGTCTAACTGTACACCTCCGCTTTGAAACCAAGTACACAGCGAAGAATGAGAAAACATCTATTGCAGATCATCAAGGGGTTTCTTTTTCCTGCAGTCCATGGAATCTACTGACTTTAAGGATGTTCTCAAAGTTAAAATCCCATCTTGCTAAATGCCTACTCTAGTCTTTCGAGCTAGAATTTGTAAACAACAGCAATGATCTTCTTATCCATTGGAAGTGACTCTTTCAACTTCCCATATGGAATCCTACCTTGGCTAGAAAGAGGGTTTTTGTTTTGTTTTGCTTTATTTGTTTTGTTTTTCCACCCTTTTAACCTCTAAATAGGTGAAGGTAGGCTGGCTTGCAAAAACGATTTGGCAATCCATTTCTTCATCCTCATCAACCAAATTCTGATTTCATATGGCACTGGAATGCAGCCGGCAGCCCCTACAAAAGGTGTGTGTGGGAGGGGGATGGGAGACTTATTTGACAGTGTTACAAGGAGACAAACTCGAAGCAAACATTTGACACTCTGGCCCTGGAATGCTGTAAAAATTTAATTAGGTGGATCCATTAGTCATGCCCACATGGAGGTTTCATACGGGACTTACAAAAATACAGGCTACTGAGGGAAAGTTTCAGACCTTCCTGTAAATACCATTTCACTCATTATTGGGAAATGTGGTCTCGGTGGGACCACTGAACCAGGCTTTGTATTTACAAAATATGGTCAGGACCACATTAACAGCATGGACTGAAGGGGTTTTTGAATCCAAATAAGGGATGACTTTTTTTTATAAGGGAGTTTACCCAGCCCGGCTGCTTCTGAGTCAGTTGGGCTGAGAGATGATTTTGGTGCCCACTGCTTTTTCCTCACTTCCTGACTTGAAATTTTAGGTTTAAAGGTACTCGGAATGATGCTGGGTGGCAGCCTTCAATGGGAAGAGCCTGTGTCCTTTCTCAAGTTGAAAATACGTAGGCGGCCTCCCTAGTTCCAAAACGGGGCATGGTTAATGGGGGGTTTCATTCGGAAATCTAACTTTAAGATTTCAGGGCCTGGATATGTACAGCCTGGTGTGCAGGCAGACATTTTCAATTTACAAACGCTGTTAGTTTGATTTTAAGTCTCCGATCGGTCACTGTGGTCCGGAAGGAGGCAGACAAAGAAGATACTCCATACAATTAATCATATGGTGATATTTGAAAGACACCGAGAATGAACTCAAGACTCTTAGCGCTTCCTCAGTTTGAATCATATACAATTGCTCACGTGGACCATGGGCACTGTTTCTTCAGAAATATTTCAAGTGACTCAGACTAATAGGGTCTAAGCATTCGGCCAACAATGAAAGGGTTTGGTATGGTATACTATTATTGTTCAAGGGTCACAGTCCTCTAGAGGCCGGCTGTGGACTAACTCTTCTGGCTTCATCTGTACATATTCATGCATTTGTTTATGTTATTATTTCAACAGACATGTATGTCTTTACGCTCTAGATTGAGACATAAAGTTTCCTGAGAAGCAACCCCTGCCCTGGAGGAGATCGGAATCTAACGGGAAGACTCTAGTGACTTTTAAACAAGTAACCACAGAACAGTGTGATGATAATTACAACACCACTGTATTAAGTGCCTATCCATCAAGGAACTTACCCACATTCACTCAAGTGTTTTTAAAAGCAACCCAGGAAGACAGGTTTTTAATGGTTTTATTATTATTATTTTAAGTTTATTTATTTTTTTTCTAGAAAGACAGAAAGAGTATGAGTGGGCGAGGGGCAGAGAGAGAGAGAGGGAGAATCTCAAGCAGGCTCCACGCTGTCAGTGCAGAGCCGGACGTGGGGCTCGAAGCCCCAAAACTGTGAGATCATGACCTGAGCCAAAACCAAGAGTTGGATGTTCAACCGAGTCACTTAGGTGCCCCTCATTTTTTTTTTTATAGATGTAGAAACTGGGACCCAGACAAGTTTAAGAATTCTCCTGATACGTGGCTAAGAAATGCCAGAGGTAAGATGTAAATCCAGGACAGTCTAACCCCATCAAGTCTTATTGCCCCAGAGCCTCAGGTCCAGCACAATAACTGAGGTAAGTGGTGGGACAAAGTGCACAGAAGACTCTTGGAAAAGAGTCAGGAAAGTTTGGGGGACCCGTGAAGGATGAATAGGAGTTTGCAAATTAGACAAAGAAAGTGTTTGGTATCTTTCAAGAAGGAAAGTGTTTGGTATCTTTCAAGGAAAGCCTGCCACGTAATAACTACCATTTTCTGGCCATTGTTTCTCACAAATAAACCTTAGTTTGAGATAAAGAATCCTATTTTATATAATTAAAGATACCATGTCCCTAAAAGTCCCTTGGCTTGGTAAAGTTTTGGAGTCCTCTGTTTTTCTCCAACCTCATTACACATGTAAAGATTTCAGGATCAAGGGAATTGGGGAACCTCTTAGGAATATGTGAGCAGAGGAAGTACATAGCTTTGGGGAAACTGAGTTCCAATGAGCAGAAATTAGTGGGTAGGGTGGAATGAGTAACTGGCTAAAACCACAGAATGTCTGTGAGTGAGGACTGCAGGTTTTTGGATGACATGTGAACTGTGTTTGTGTTTTGGGTGTTCAGGAATCTGAAGAAGTTAGACTGTGAGCCCTGTGAGATTTTCACATCTTTGACACCAGAGACCTTTGGTGTGAGATCAGTCGCCATCTTGGTTGAAAGCTTATTGTTTGAAGGAGGGAAGGAAAAGAATAGACTCCAGCCTGATTTAGCCAAGTTTCACTCCTCCAAATTTTCAGGTAAAGTGCAAATGTCGATTTATCCTTTCAACTCCCCATGCCTCATTCTGATTTCTAAATTCAGCCACAGGAGACAAGGCTTCTTAAAGTAGATTGGTCAAAAGCAAAGCAAGTCTCACATGGAGGCCCTGACACTTAAGATCAGCATCTTAAATTGGTTGAACTCCTAATCTATGAGATGCGAAGCAGTGCCTTCATGGTAAAGAGAAGCAGGATGCTTCCGAAAGGCAATTTCCATAACCCAGGACAAAACGACCCATTGGTGTCTATTAGTGCCCATCTCTGGTGGACATCTGGTATTTGTGTCCATCAAACATTTTTCTTTCCTCTGGGGGTCCCAGCCCCGTCTCCCATTCTTGAAGTTTGCTTGGGGCTGACTCCCTCGGTTCCTGGTTCTGGAGGTGATGGCCCTGACCAAATACATCTCCAGAGTATTGGATTTGGGGATAAGCAGTATACTGCCAATTCAAGCCAAGAAAGCCTTCAATCCAGAGCTATTTAGAATGATTTGAAAAAAGAAGCACATTCTGTAGGGAAAGTTTACTGTAAGAATGATTTAAGACTGGAGTTTCCAGTGGCCATATTTCTGCCTCAGGGGAATCCATGCAAAACAGGAAGTCAACACAGGAGCAGTGGGAACTAGTTTCTGGTGACACTATTGGTAGTATCTGGATTCAGCTCTGCCATAAGCCCGCGTCACCACTGAGCTTTCCAAAACGTAAGCCAATACGTTGTTTTGGTATGTTCTTAACCTAGATTGCATTGAGCCTCCTGTCACGAATAAGCCTGAGTCCCGAAACCATCTTCATTTAGAGCTCCCTGGGGCTGCCTGCAGACAACTTAAAGCGTGTTATGAAATTCTCAAAATATATAGAAAAGCTTATGAGTTCACTTCAATTTAAAATAGGAACACAGGAGTGGGATGCAAATGTCATTAAATCCAAAAGGCAGTCAGAAGGCAGCGAACCTGATTAAAATTAGGACCCGTTCACTCCCCTGTGACCGATGCGTGGCTCACGAAGGCTGAGCTGGCCAGTGTGGACACCACGACTCCCATGTGGGGGAAGGAGCATTTCGTCTCTGGCTCGTTCTAACGGAATGGAGATGGGCTGTGCGAGCAAAACGCACCCTGGATTTAGAACACGGTACAAGGAAGAGAATGTAAACTATCTCACTAAACATTTTTACATTGATCACATGTGCAGGTAAAAATGTTTTGGGAATATTAGGTTAAATTAAAAGGTGTTATTCAAACTAACTTCACCCATTTCTTTATTTTTTACTTTTTGTATTATAAGGCTGCAAGGACTATTTTAAATTATATATGGCTACTGGACGGTGCTGCACTAAATGTATAATTGCCACAAGATTCCACCTGACGTTAACCAAAAACTCTGTACCAGACACTCCCACCCTGGTTTTCTAAACCTTGAGGTAAGACCATGTGGGACTGAGATATGGATCAAATCCATTCTTCACAGTACAGTCCCTCACTATCCGAAGCAGCTCCAGACCCTTCCATAACTCCTCCTTTCTAGGCCAAACACCCCATGTTCTGCAATCACTTTTCATAACCTGGTCGCCTCACTTTTCTCTGAACACCTTCCAGTTTCCCAACGAGCCCCTTAAAATATGGTGCTCAGCTTTCTCCCTGGCCTCCGAGCTATAGTTGGGGCACTGAGGTTCTCCCCTCCTCATACTAGACACCATATTTCTATTAACTGGACCCCACTGCTATTACCATCTTTGGAAACTGGGGCTTCTCCCAGTGGTTCTCCAAGGAGAATGTCCAGACCAGCAGCATCAGCATCATGTGAGAACGAGTTTGAAATGCAAATTCTCTGGCTCCACCCAGGACCCAAATCCCGGAATCACAAACTCTGGGGGTGGGGCCCAGCAATCTGTGCTTTTACGAGCCTCCCAGGGGATTCTCATGCACGAGTGAGGGAGTGTGGGCTATACTGGTTTATGCCCAACACCTTCTAAAATCTTCTGCCTTTGAGCCAGATTTTCTGTTGTAATGGTTGGGTTTTTTTTTTTTTTGAACCATAATGCAGGAGTCTGCCTTTGTTCCTTGTGGTGCATCAGAATGTTGGCCCACGGATCTAACTTGTCTAAACCTTCTGGAATATAGATTCTGCCATTTCTCCCTGCATCTCCCTGAATTGCGCACTGAATAACGCTGCCTTTCAGCTATAGGGAGAGCTCTCTTGTGACTGTTGAACAACACAGGCTTCAAATCAGGATCGCATTTCCCTCCATGCCTTGGGTCTTGCTGTTCCCTCTGCTTCAGAAATATGTTTCCAGGGCCCGTCTCCTTCCCCCTCCAAGGGGCTTTCCTGCCTAGCTCTACCAAGCTCCACAGTATTTTCACTTAGATGTCACCTCTGTCAAGAAAATCAGGTACAGGGCTGGTCATTTGTGCCTCCTGCACTGACAGCCATGAGTGTTTGATGAATAACTTGTCTTCTGGAACACTGATTCTCTATAGGCATGGTTTTGCTCCTGGGGGTACTGGCTGGGCATGGTTTTGGTTGTCACAACTTGGTGATGCTATTAGCATAGTTGAGGCCAGGGATGCTGTTGAACATCCTAGAATGCATCAAGCAGGTCCCCCGACAAAGAATGATGTAGCTCCAAAGGTCGACGGTGCTGAGGTTGAAAAACCTATCCTAGACTCTAAGTTCTGTGTCCCTTTTACTAACAAGTTTTGGCCCCAACAGAATGAAAGGCCCAAAGGAAATGCCGAGTAAATAGTTGCCGAATGAAGAGACAGCTCTCTGACTGGGAAGAAAGATGAGAAAAACCAACCAAAGCTACCTGCAGATTGATAACTCTCTGTTTTAGGAAATAACTTGCCTGGGGGGTAATATGGTTGAACACACATGGAAATTGTTTTTCGTCAATTGACAAACTTGCTTTATAATGAGTATACCCATTGCTAATTCATACTCGGGCTCCTCAGGTGCTCAAAAACCACTAAAATATTTCCCGGTCTTCAGTTGCCCAAGCACTCTCCTTTTGCTATCCTATTACCCTACTAATGTGTTGAGTAATATGACATTTATTCACTGTGTGGGCTTAGATAGCTTAATCTTTCCAGGCCTTAGTTTTCTCAGAATGGGTTTAAATATATCAGCACCTCCCCTAGCGTTGTGATGGGAATACGAGGGTAAAGCCAGATGAAGTTTGAATGCACTGATCATGCGTGCATGTGGCTTGGCCTGGAGAAATCTGTTCCTCCAGGTAATGACTATTTCACATTTAATCCTCCTGGCAAGCCTGTGGGCCACTAGCAGGTACCGTATAGTCTTAGCATAAATGACAATGACTCTGAAGTTCAGTCGGCCCACCTGGTTGGATTTTATCCAACTTTCCATTAGTGAAAATACCTTACTGGTGTCTGCCATTGATTTTGACTGGTGTAAAGACAGGAATTTCTGTCATTGACAAAGCTTTTCAGAAAGCTTCTCAAATGTTAGGAAGGATGGGTTTCAACCCATCTAGCACGAGGATCCACACTTTCGCATCCAAGGTTGGCGATTACCTCCAGACATTGCCAGGGGCCTGGGTGCACAGATGGAGAGCCGAGTCCCATTTAAAGTGATGATATTTGGGGGCACCTGGGTGGCTCAGTCGGTTAAGCATCTGACTCCTGATTTTGTCTCAGGCCACCATCTCACGGTTCGTGAGTTCAAGTCCCACGCTGGGCTCTGTGCTGTCAGCTTGTTCCTGGGATTCTCTCTCCCTCTCTCTCTCTCTGCCCCTCCCCGACTTGTGCTTGCTTTCTCTCTCTCTCAAAATAAATACATTAAAAAAACATTTAAAGTGATGATGATATTTGAACTCTTGAAGACAGCCAGCCAGCAGGGATGGGGAACCCCGTACTAGCACTGAGGCCTGAAGGCCTTGCCTAGAACTTTCTGTGCATTGCAGTTCCAACCAAGCTCACTCTGTAGAGCCCACATCCACTTGGAGCCTCATGGTGGCTGCTCTCTTGCTCTGCTGGGGGAAGAGCCCTGGCTGAGTGTCTCCCAGAGGGGGGCAAGGCCTGGGAGCCAGTGAGTCATTCTGACTTGGCATAGAGTCCCCAGGGCTCTTGGGGGAAACAAACAGACTTTGTTGAAAGGAAGCCCTCCTGCGTATGAATGGCCACCAGTCAGCTCTTGGTGGAGGCCCGTAACCTGCGCCTGCCCCTTCTTCCCCTCTTGGCCTGGAGAACCACAGTGACTTGGGGGGTGGGGGGGTGGACGCTTGAAGGTCAGACCTTTGTTGTCAGCCTGGAACAAAGACCCAGGCCCTGGCCGGGGAGACATTTTCTGGGGTCCGTTAAGGGGCCTCTGCTTCTGGCTGAGGTTTAGTGGCCTCGCCATTGCTTGGGTAAACAAGAGGCAGGCTGGACACCTCCTTTCCATAATCTGTCTTCATTTAGCTGGGCAGCGGTCAGGCATCTCCGTCATATTGAAAGTACTCTCCCTCTGGGAGCTCACTTTTGTGATGTTTGTTCACCTTTGTTGGAGGGATTTCTCTGCCCAACACACAGCTCTCTTACGTAACGTCATGGGGGAATATTTTCCTCTCTTGGCAGCTGTACTGAGAATTCCTTCTGAGCAGACACCCACTCTTAGGAGAGAAGAGTATTCAAATCACAGGTCTGTTTGGGCATTGGGCATGGAACGGGTCTTCTTGGGCCTGAATGTGAGCAGGCCGAGGGGACTGGGGACAGGCTTGCGCGTCACTCAAGAGAAGGAAGGAAGAGGGAGGCGCAGAAGTGTGGGGTTAATGCTGATGCTGATGTGGCGCTCGAAGGCCCTCCGTGTGCCCCTGTGACCCATCCGGTCCTGGGATCGTCAACCTTCCGGTAAAGCCCCTGCACCTGGAATGTTTCAGAGGAGCAGCTTGCTTTCAGAAATCCCTTTAAGATACGTGCTTGACGTGGGTGGCATTTGAAGCCCCGTGAGCTGGGAAGCTGGCGGAAATAGGAGGCGCTAGCTCTTGGGGGAATTCACAGTAAACTGTGGGGACAGCTCTGGGTTTTAGAAAATCTGTGGAATTAGGGTTTGGACTAATTTTAACTAAATGTGCTAGGAGTGAGGACTGCGGGTAACATCTGAGTCACACTGTCAATGTCCCTGGGCTCGCCTTCACTGGCACCCACGGTTCTCTCCTCCTCTAACAAAGAGGAGGGGGCTGCATCTCCAACTGCTGAAGCTCACTCTCACTGGGGGCCAGGAATGGCTTCCGAGGAGGAGGAGGAGGAGGCTGTGCGCCCAGTATGAGCCGTGACCCTGTTCATTAGCTCCTCTGAGCAAGGTGAGTGAGTGGGGACAGGGTGGCAGGTGCGTGGGGAGCCCTTCCACTCATTAACCCAGATGGAGGTCATGGCTCCATCCCGGTGGCTGCCAGGAAACAGTAGCTTTTCAAACTTTGGGCGAAATGCAAGGTTCCAGCTCATTGGAACCCAATTCCAGGATGAGCGTGGGCAGAAGACGGGGCCGTGCTCGACTAGCCCCAGATAGGCCACGCAGATGTCACCGAGACTCCTCTCTGCAGAGCTGGAGCGGCGGCTGGGCTCATCACCCAAACGGGGCCCCAGGGAGAGCAGCTGATGAGGGCCCCGCGGCGCCCGGAGCACTTGGCTCTGCCCCCAGCCCCCGGGGGGGGGGCTTGGCCCCCTGCCATCTCAGTTTGGAAAGGAGGCTGGGCAGCGAGCAGTGCATGGGGAACTTCTGCAAGAGCCCCAGCAATGCTTTTGGATGGCATCCAGCTGTCACCGGGGCCGGACTGGTGGGGAGACAGAAGCTGGGTGTGCAGGGAGCATGAACATGCTCCCTCACCCACAGGGACAGAGGCAGGTACAAACTGTGAACTCCAGAAGCAGGTCTCTGAGCTCCGGCCAAGCAACTGCCAGCCTCGGAGCCCGGACACATTCCAGAAAGAAACAAGGGGTCTGCATGTGTGCGGCCAACATGTGTGAGTACATGTGTGTGAGAGACTCAGTGGTGTGAGTGCATGTTCCCTATGGGTGTGTGTTTGAGCGAGGACCTGTTAGTAAGTGTGTGAGAAGTGGTGCACGGTCGGTTTCTGCATGTACACACGGACAGTGAGTGTGCACTTTTCTACACGTGCCTGTGTGTGTGTAGTATTCTAAGCGTGCATTGCCTGATGGTATGTGTGCCTGCATGTGGACGACCAGTGTGTATGTGCTTCCCCTGGTGTGTGTACATGTCTGGCCACACGGTCAGTGATGCATTTGTTTGTGTACCTGTCCTCTGTGTGCGCAGGCTCCTGGACCAGGACGTGTGTGCATGTCGAGTATAGGCCCCAAATGCATGTGTCATTCTGGACGCTAAATTGTGTGTACATCCAATGGGTGTGCGCATCCCATGTGTATGTAGTTTTTGAAAAAACCACTGTGTGTGTGTGTGATGTGCGTCAGTTGTGTGAATGTGTGGGAGGGAAGAAGCACCTGGAAACGATGTGTGTGTGCTAACCGTCTGCAGCATATCCAGCCTATGAGCAGCCATCTCTAGATGTCAAAGCCCCTTGATACAGCACATCGGGTCCCCCCCTCCCCCCACCCAGTTCCCCATCCCTCCTCCATTCCAGCCCCATTGCCTGCTATGCCCGGTGCCGCCATAACTGCCTTTGCTCCATTTCTATAAACCTGCTTACAGCTCCATGCCCTTGGGCCTCTGTTCATGCCAGTCCCTCTCCTGAAAAGCTCCTCCCCTTCTGCCATCTTTCTGACATTTACTGATTGTTACAGATTCGGTTCAAGGGTGAACACATCTATGTAGCCTCCTTGAGGTTGAAGCTGATGACTTCCTACTTTGTCTCCCAACTATGAACGCAAACATATCTCCCCAAAAGCACCGTTAAGGTTCAAGGCACTTGTTAGCCTGCACGTGTGCTCTCCTGTCCAAGATGGTGACACCGGGGTGACAGACACCATGCTGGCTTCTGCTCCCCGAGCACTTGGGCATCCCAGGCCTTCCGCTAGACACACTCAACCACACGGCAGTCCTGTTAGGTAGGTGGCTTTGTCCTCACTCTAGAGATGGGGTCACTGAGGTGCCCCGAAAGGGTCACAGAACTCGTAAGTAGCTAGGCAAGAATTGGTTCCTTACACCATTCCTATTGAGGAACTTATTCTCCTAATTGATGGATTGATTGATCGATTCCAGAAATATTTACTGAGTGCTTGCAATATACCAGTTGCTGTTCTAGGTTCTTAGAATACAAACCCAAATTGCCTCATGTACCTTGAATTCTAGTTCTGGTAGACCCCAGGAAGCTGGGATGGATGTATGGGTGTGTGTGTGTGTGTGTGTGTATGCACGCATGTGTGCATGTAAGAGTGCCTTTTATCTTTGAGCAGGAGTGTCCCAGGATCCAAGGTTATCTCAGAAGAATGTCCCTTGAAAGATTAGTCCTGCAACTGCCAAGTGGAGAAGATGAGATACGCTAATCAAAAGGGTGTGAAGTAAGCAGATCACCCCCCACTGCTGTCCAAATCCCCACATCCTACTGCCCAGAGCCTGTGAATGTGTTAGCCTCCATGGCAAAGAGAAATTCAAGTTGCAGATGAAATTAAGGTTGCCAAGCAGCTGATTTCAAGATAAAGAGATTATCCTGGATTATGAGGGTGGGGCCAGTGAAATCACAGGTGTTCGTAAAAGTGCCAGGGAAGACAGAAGCGGAAGGCGTCAGGATGATGCGAGGTGGGAAGGACAGGACTCACCATTGCTGACTTTGAAGGTGGAGGATGGGGCCAGGAGCCAAAGCATGTGGGCACCGTCTAGAAGCTGGAAAAGACAAGGAAACAGATTTTTTCGGGGAGCCTCCAGAAGGAATACATCCTTGCCCCTCCCCCCCACCCCGATTTCAGCCCAGCAAGAACCATGTTGGAATTCTGACCTCCAGAGCTGTAAGAGAATGAACGTGGGTTGTTTTAAGTTTGTTTGAGGTGAAATATTGATGGTAGCCATAAGAAATGGATGCAGGAGCCACGGTCTCAGGTCGGGAGAAACTGGCTGCATCAAAATAAGGTCTGGGTGGAAGCTTCTTGAGCTAACAGCATAACAAAGGGTGAAGGATGTTGAATGAGAAGCACCAAGGAGCGAGTTCCAACTGTGTGAGAGGTTGATGGCCACAGTGCGTGTACACTGAGCATCTGGTTGGCCTTGACTTTTACACAGTGATAGATGCATTTCACCAAGCTTGGGCTGGCTACTTAAAGGAACAGCATAGCCTGCTCTTTATCCCTGCTGCTAATTTTAGGGTAAGTGTGAGACCCACTGGGGATGAAGGCCACAGGTCTCATTGACGATGGGAACGCGACCCCCCACCAAAGCTCCCAGGAGCTCTGCGCGCAAGGCTCTGACGACGGTGAGCCTCTGGCATTGTCCCAGAAGAAGGTCACTCTGACTCCAGACCGAGCTGCTGCACTTGGACAGGATCCCCGCTCTCCAGAAAGCCCCGCGTGCCAATGGCCAGCGGCATCAATAGCAATAAAATGAATAATGACATATTTCCCACTCTGCTCATTGTTGGGGGCCGAGAAGAAAGGTCCACAAATAGGGCTCCAGTATGGAAGCTCATGAGGGAAAAGTGGACCAAAGCTGAGCAATGACTGAGGGGTTCCATTACCGCAATTAGCACACTGTATAAACAGCACTTACGGGCTCTATCTGGGAGTTTGTGGTAATCCATCTGAAATAGACAACTATTTTATGCGGGGAGGGATGAGGGGGACTATTTCCAAGTCAATTTAATAGTCTAGTCTGCAAACAATCCTCTTCCTCCTTGCTCACGCTCTCCCCTCCTCTCCCCTTCTTGGCTCAGAGCCGTGTCCCCTCCTCACAGCTGTGCTCACTTGAATGGTAAATCAAGCACCCTAAAAACCCGGCATGTGGAAATCTTTCAGCTCGGGGCTGTCTTTATCCCACGGTGGGGTTTTGCTGGATTTCTCCTTTCTCCCTCACAGACAATCAGAACGCTGCTTGTCCCCTCCTCTGTTACTTTCCATCTTGCAAACAGACGGCGTGAGGGTTTGTGGTAGCGAAATGTGTCTCTGTGACGAGGTAAGAGGCCCCAGGAGCTTCTGACCGACGCCTTCCTGATTCTTCTCATCCTTCTGAGGGCCTGCCCGCTTGCATGTTTGTGTGAAGCTCCTGAGTCGTTCGGGGAACCTGGTGGAGGTTATGATTTTGTCATCGAGCTGGTCTCTGGGTAAAGCGGTTCTGCTCAGAGCTGGGGAAATTCCAATGACCAGACTTTAGAAATCGAAGTATTTTATACCTTTTCTAGCAACCTCTTCTCTCTCTCTTCCACCCTCCCTTCCTCCATCCTCTCTTTCTCTCTCTCTTTTCCATTTTAGCTCTTTGGGAAGAAGGAGCCAAATATCATCATGAAGACACGTTATCCAAGTCAAAATACATATATAACCTTGAGAGTGCGAATAGAGCAGGGGCATGGTTTCTCTGCTCTGTCCCCCATTTTTGTGGCCATGTAATTTGGGGTGATACACATTTTCTTCATAGAGATTTCAAAACATTGAAAATGAATGCCTGAATTTTGACCCATTGTTGGCAACTCAAAGGATATTTCTGGAGTACCAAAATGCCACACAGAGGGTGGTGGTAAAGCTGGAAATTGTTGTGACAATCAAATCCGTCCCCAAACATTACCAAATGTCTCTGGGTAGGGGGTGAGGCGGAACACGGTGGCCTCTGGTTGAGAGCCACTCATCACAGAATAAAGTTTTACAGCAATTCTACAAGTTCAAGGTTTCACTTCAGGGTAGTGAATTGTCTTGCCCGAGACCACCCAGACCTTAAGAGCCTAGGTTTAAGTTCATATCTCAGGCTCTTCCCATAGCTGTGCAGCCACCCCACGGACTGTTTCAGGACATTCCTCGTGGTCTAACGTGGGGGCGGCCCATCCTGGGTTCTGTCTAATGGAGACGGCACCATAGAGCTGCATTACTCAGTGCACAGAGGGCTTCTAGATCTGGCTGCGAAAGAACAACGCAGCCTCTGTTATGAAGAAACCCACAACTTAAAGAAAAAAAAAAGACAGGGACACGTCTGATTCATCAGGATGACTCATACCTGGGATCACTTCGCCTCTACTCGGCTCCCCGTGGCCTGTCTCGGCTTGTGAAGGGCTCCGGTGACTTGAGAAAAAGAAACTCCCTTTTTAATGTTGGGGATAGATCCACCTGTCTGGGTGCAGAGAGAGCGCAGTGCGGCCATCAAGATAGCTTTAGCGGGGACGTGGAATCAAACTGCAGAGTCCAGCGTGCGGCCCTTGGAAGGTCCTTCGAAGTTTCCAAACCTGTCCTGGCCAGCCCAGGGTGCCCCTCCACGGATGGCTCACAAATCTGGAGCAATGGCTAGCGACAGCATGCAGGGGAAGGCATTCAATAATTTCTCGGCAAGACCAGGGCTTGGGGGAAGTGGGCCTTCAGGTGCAGATACGGGTGGTAATTATCCTGGCGAAGGTGCCAGGCTGCGGAGTTCGTCCCTTTACATATGACCCATGTCGCTGCCGTGATTACATCAGGCCTCTGGGAAGCCATGTGTGCGGCCTTCTATTATCTGTTGATAGATTACTTTGCAATCACACTCATGTCGTTTTCTAGAGGACAAGAGGGTGTAATCTTCCTGCTCCGTGGGTCTCATGTTTCTTGGTGTACAAGATCCCCGTCCGGCCCGCTGAGTGACTGGGTTCACAGAGGAGCGGGTGAATTTCCACCAACCCCATTAGGCGTCTTTGCGCCCCTCCAGCAGACAGTTGCCCAAATTCCACCCATTAAAAAAAAAAAAAAAAGAATGGGCTAATTAAGCCTGCCAGCCTAATTTTGTGCTTTCTAATTTTGCCCTTTAAATGCATCATAATTATCAGATGCAAAATACATTTTCAAATGCAGAGCCACTGACGGGTGTATTTTTATATGTGCGGGGCTAAGATGGGAGTTAGCAAAGAAGCAGGCAATATTTTTAACTTGCATCGGGGCAGGAAAAGGCCAGCGCCTCACCGATTCCTGCCAGCGTGTGTGGAATGAAAACAGCACTTACCCCCTGTGTCACCGAAATGGATGCTACTGTGTGGCTGTGCCCGGGAATGCTGCCAGGTGCCACGTCCCTTGGGGTGCACTTGGACAAGGGGGGTGTGGTCACAGCTCTGGGACTCTGGGCTTCACGTTAGGACATGGGGTACATGCCTGCCCAGATGTTGCAAGAAGTCAAGGTGGATACAGGCATGAACTTGGAAGAGCTCGTGATGACGCAAGCCCTTCCTTCTTGTTATTATCTTCAAAGTTTTCAGTTGTTTTTCTTTGTCATTGATAACAGCATGCACCTAAAACCTTTGGTTACTGGGACTTTGGGCCACAAATAATTTCCCTTCTCCCCGGTCTACCCTAAGAGGCATTGTATAATTCTATTCAAAACGAATGTTGAAAACAAGAAGTGTCATAAATAATTACCTATCGCATGACATTTAAAAGATACGACCATTCCATTCAGTGTATGCCTCATATAATGTGTAACATAAAGCATTTCAGTGGGTCCAGCATAAAATAAACAAAAAAACAAAACAAAACAAAACAAAAAAACAGCCATACCAGCTCATTGGCTTGGGACTCGGTACCAGGGAGTTTTTCCATCCATGAATTTCTAGCCCCCACTTCATAAAGCCCTTCTTTATACAGACGGGGAAACTGAGTTGCAGAGCAGGACAGCGCATGCTCGAGTCTGAATGGGAGAAATAAGGTGGGAACAGCATGCTCCTGGGTCTTCTCCCACTCCCCTTTGGGACAGAGAACGTCGCGAGCCCTCTGGGGGGACGCGCTCTTCCTTGGATCCTGAGGTATGGTTCCTACAGTGTGTTGGCACCTGGGTGCATGGTTGTGGACTGCAGAAATGGCATCTTCCTACAAGGCTCTGCCAGCAGGGCTCCGGACGCTACTGGGCCCCATCTGGAAATCCCTTCTAAGGAGGCGTCATAAAACTGATTCAGTGAATGTCCACAGCTCCACTGTTCATAACTACCAAAAGGTGGAAAGAGCTCCAACGTCAATCAACTGGTGAGCCCATTGGTGTCGTATCTGTGCAGTGAAACATTCTTCAGGCGCACGGAAGAGAATGAAGCCCTGATACATGTTACAACACGGACGAACCTTGAAAACATGCTACGTGAAGGAAGCTGGACACAAAAAGTCACATTTTGGGCGTCCCGAATAGGCACATCCATACAGAAAGGAAGTAGATTAGTACTTCCAGGAGCTGGGGGGCGGGGGTAGGGAAATGAGGAGTTCTGGTTTGTAGGTATGGAATTTCTTTTTGGAGATGCTGAAAATGTTCTGAAATTCGTTAGTGGTGATGGCTTCTCAACCTTGTGAATATACTAACCCCCACGAATTGTATATTTTAAAGAGTGAATTTTATGATATGTGAATTGTGTTTCTATAAAAAAATAATGGGCCCCCTTATAAAATTAAAACCTGAGACTGACTGCCATTTTACCTCTGTGCTTCCCACAGAAATGGAAAGCAAGTATTAGTCTCCAGGCCGCTTGAGTGGTTCTGAGGTCCTTTCGGAGCACCGTCCGTGGGTCGGCCAGCATGAGAAGAGGGTCCACCTGAGGTAAGAGCACCAATGATCATCTAGGCTCGAGAAAGGCAAAGGTCGCATTGAGGTCACAAAGGCCAATGTAAGAAATTCAATCAGAGCGGAAATGGGTTGCCCTTGAACCCAGAAGACCTTGAATCAAATCCTGACTGTGCCACTCGGAGCTGTGTGACCCTAGGCAGATTACTTAAACCCTCTGTGCTTAGATTCCCTCATCTATACACTGAGGATACTGATAGCATCTACCTTGAGGAATTCTTATGCGGATTAAATAATGAATTGTTATTTGTAAAGGGTTAGAACAGTGTCCTGCTCTATGTGAGTGCTATGTGTGCCTTTATTAAGATAATTTTGCAATTGTCTTGATTTCCTTTCGCCACTGTAATGACTTACCAAAAACTGAGCAGCTTGAAACAACACATGTTTATTATCTGGCAGATCTGGAGGTCAGACGTTCCAGATGTTCTGGAAGTTTGAAATGGGTCTATGGGGCTAAAGTAAAAGAGTCGGCAGGGCTATATTCTGGAGGGTCTTGGGGAGAATCTATCCCTTCCCTCTTTCGGCTTCTAGACGTTGCCCGAATTCCTTGGCTTGTTGCCCTGTGTCACTCTGACCTTTGCCTCCTTTGTCACATCTTTGACTCTGACCCCCTTGCCTCCCTCTTGTAAAGACCCTTGTGATTATGTTGGAACAACACGAATAATCCGGAACAAAGTCCCTTTTGCCACATAAGATAATATGTTCACGGGTTCTGGGTTTAGAAGGTGGACATCTTTGTGTCTTTGTCGGGGGGCATCTGTCTGCCACAAGAATATATTAATTTATTGTACAGGTGCTTAGAGCTACATACACTTAGTCAGGGGGTGAGGAAATATTTGAGACACTCTGAGATTTCGATTTTGTTCAAATCTACCAAAGGGTCAGGGATCTGAGGGAGGCTGGGCTGGCTCCCCAAGGCTTAATCCCCATCATTCTAGTTGCTCTGACATCAGTGCAGGGATGAGAGAGGCATTGTTCCTCATGCAGGCATCCTCTGACCAAGAGCCCTGATGCTCTCTGTTCCCTGTGCCTGAACACAGTTCCTCGAAAGCCTTCTTCATCTGTTGGCTCAGACGTCACTTCTCAGGCTCACTCTGCCATCCTATTTAAAACTGCAACTCCGCTCTAACCCAGCCTTCCCCCCATGATCCCTGCCTCCTAGCACTCACACCTTTGTGCAAGTCTCTCCCCTCGAGGACTGGGCCTAGATTTCAATGAACTGAATATAACAAAAATGACTGGCTGTCACTTATGAGAATACAAAAGACCATGACTTCCATCTGGCACTCTCTCTTTTGCTCTTTCCTTTGCTTGATCTAATGAAGCCGGCTGCCGTGTAGCGAGCCGTCCTATGGAGAGGTCCACATGGCAGGAGCTGAGGGTGGCTTTTGGCCAACAACCCACAAGGAACTGAGTCCTGCTAACAGCCATGTAAATGAGCTTGGAAGTGGCTCCTGCTCTCGCTGTGTGTTGGGTTGATGACAGCCCCAGCGGACATCTTGATTATATCCTCCTGAGAGGTTGGGAAACTCAACCCAGCGACACCATGTTGGATTCCTGAGAAACTACGAGATCATGAATGTTGTTTGGAATTGGAATGTTTTGGGGTAATTTTTTGGAGTTACAGATAACTAATATAATAGTATCATTTGGAGGCCAGCAGGCAGCATGCTACATATATTTTGCACATAAACGTATTTGATCTTTTACAATTGGTACTATTATTCTCGCTGAGGCTCTGTAACATTGTGGCTTGACCAGCATCCCCG
>NW_027528369.1:3695473-3745378 GCF_008692635.1 Crocuta crocuta
ATCCCCGAGCTGGTAGGCAGCAGATCAGGTGGAAGTGACCCATGTGGTCGTGAATCAGCTGCATGGAGAGAGTTCAGCCCCTGCTTGAGAATAGTGCGGTTTCCTGCAGAATAACGTGGGAATCAGATGAAGATTTGGCTGAAGGCTCCTTGGGGTTGCCCATGGCCTCCTCTCATGAGCAACTCTCCCTGGTCTTGTAACTTGCCCATGTAAGAACTAATCAAGGACTGGATTTTCTAGGCATTTTCCTTGGAATCTTACATCAGGTCTTTGATGTAGCCATCAAGGGTTGAGAATGGGTACTTCAGACTCCCATCTTCTCTCCCTGAAGCCATCTAGAGGGTGAGTATGAAAGTCTACACTGCCTTAGAGGTCTCCAGGAGGTGTGTTTTTCTCAGGAGAGACCTTTAGGAGCCCCTGGAAGCTAGCTAAGGAGGAAGAGAACGCAGGGAGTTCTTTTTTGCCTAAATTTATGCAAATCAGCGGTTTGTCCTCTAAACATGATTTTTATCTCAGTTTCCTTTTGTAGCTGATTGAGCGATTGGAAGCAAGCACCACAGTGGTGACCCCAATCTGAACTCTGCCCCTCTAAACCCATCTGCTTCTGCTAAACCTTGCTACCTTGACCCCACCACCATTTTCCAGTGGAGGATCCCAAAGGTTCCAGTCCACTTGGCTCCCTGGCCAGTCCTGAGAATGCTCTCCCACCTTGTTCTGAGAATCCTACTTGTCTTTGCTCCGAAACTGATGTCCATTCACTAACTGAGACTTTCTTGGAGGTAAAAAGCAGAGGCCACGCTCCTTAGCCCTCTGGAAAATGAAGCACACTGCTGATTAGGCTGGTTTTCATCTGCACAGAGTCCGGATGTTGACATCTGCAAGGTTTGGGTGAACACCAAGTCCTACCGTTTCACGTTACAGACAAGAAACTGAGGCCAGAGAAAGGAAGGGATTTGCCTACGATGACCTAGTTGGCTGCTCAAAGGGCATATCTTGAGGGCTGCAGACACATAAGGATTGGAACATCCTGCTACAAAGCTCAGAAGGCTCACTCCACCACACCAATGACTGTACGGCAGCTAAAAGCGATTCTTAGGTTCTCTGGCACTTTATAAGTGTTATTTCCATCTTCGTAAAAAAGTCTAAGGCCACAGCGGTTCCTTCCTTCCTTCCTTCCTTCCCTTTCTCTCTCTCTTTCTCTCTCTCTCTCTCTCTCTCCCTCTCTCTCCTCTTAAAGAAGTTACTGACCTACTTAAAGAATCTGATGAAATATAAAACTCTTTCCTTTGTAAAAAAAATACATATACCAAAAATTATATTACGTTTTAAGGGCTCCTTAAGGATCTGTGGACTCCAGGCTGAAAGCACTTGCTTTTAAGTTAAGAATTGTTATTTCCCCCAAACAGCAAATGGGCAAACAGAAGCTCAGAGAAGTTATGTGCTCTGTCCGTGCACAGTGTGGCAACTTAGGCCCTTAAATACAGATTGGCTGAGTGCCAAAGCTCCAGTTGGTTCCTTCCTCCAGAATACACTGAGATGAAATACCATGGATTCTGGAACACAAATGTTCACTCATTCTTTACCCAATCAATATGGCGTTTGTTTGTTTGTTTGTTTTGTGTTAAAGCCTCTACTGAGTGCCTGGCATTGGAATAAGAAATGGTGCCTTGGAACTTACACAAAGTTTTGCATAGCTGGCTTTCCTCTCTGCAAGGGAGAGCCTTCAACCTGGACCTCATGGCCGGCCTTCCCGTGATGTGTTCTTTTGATCGGAGTGGACGTAGAGGTCCCCAGTGAAGGGGATGAGGCAGATGCCCTACAGAGGGCTTCCCTGGTTGAACAGAGCAGCAGCCGAGGAACAAAATCAGCCAGCGACCAAATGCATTCCATTGAATTTGATATGCAGTGTGTCCAGATCCTATGGGGCACATTCCATCCTGTTGTTTTTAGGATTAAGAATTTAGGTTTGATATCAGAGTGATGCTATATGGTTTGATAGGCTCCCTGTCCTGCCTTCTTTAGAGGCGCTGGGGCTGGAAACCACATATTCTGGGGAGGACCCTTCCCACCATGGTCATGGGGATCCAAGTGATGCCTGGTTAAAGTAAGGAAAGAAGGAAAGTAAGGAAGTAAGGAAAGGGGAAAGAAGCAGTGGTGGTAATGGGAGTCACCGGGAGGAGACTCCGTCTGATAAGCAAAAGAGACAGTTTAGAACAGAGCCAGTTGGCTGGCCTGGTTTGTATAGTTGATGCCGGGTGACTGTCCTCACTTCGATTTTTGCCTAATTCAGTGGCTTCTCCCCAGTCTCTGTAACAGCTTGAGTTTCTCCTGAATCTGGTCCCAGGATACTTTCCCTGATTTCTGGCTACTAGGTTTTCCTCTGCCTTGTCCTCTAAGCTGCTGAGTTTCTTTTAGAGACTCTCTAGAAGTCTAAAGATGACTGGACAGACTTCCTGATGGCTCCATTGAATGGAGCTCCGGAGATCACCCCCCGTGGAGAAGTACCATCAGAAGAGGGAATGGGGGGCAGGTATGGGTGTGGAAAAGAGCACAGGAGGCTGACTGAGGTCCAGTGGTCAATGCACGGATGATCTTAAAGCAAGAAGAATGGATGGTGGACATAATCCTTGGCCTTCCCCTTGGATTTGCTCACTCAGAGAGACCCCTAACTCTCCTGTTAGTGAGTCCCTCGAGTTCCAATCCTGCCTCGGCCACCACGTCTATGTGATATTGAACAGGTCCTTCTCCTTTCGGGGACCCAGGTTCTCCATCTTTTCCGTGGCTGGGACCATGTGATTTCCCCAGGGCTTCCTGCCCCCCCAAATCTAGACTTTTATTTGTTTGAGAAAACATCCAAAATGAGATTCTTAAACGGAAGTATAATTTGCATACAGTGAAATGCTCGTGACTTTACTGTTGAGTCAGTTTTGACAAACACATATGCTTGTGTAACTTCACTGACCCCAACTGGGACACAGAATGTTTCCATCCCCACAAAAAGTTCCCTTGTCCCATTTTCCAGTCAATTCTCTACCTCAGAAGCAACCACCGATCTGATTTCTATCACTGTAGGTTAGTTTTGCATATTCTAGAATTTCATATAAATGGAATTGTACACTATGTACTTTTGTGTCTGACTTCACTCAGCACATTGTTTTTGAGATTCATCTACAAAATAGATTTCTTCTTATTCTTTCTTTCTTTCTTTCTTTCTTTCTTCCTTCCTTCCTTCCTTCCTTCCTTCCTTCCTTCCTTCCTTCCTTCCTGAGTAATATTCTATTATATGAATATATTGCAATTTGTTCATCCATTTTCCGGTTGATGGACATGCTCTTTTCCCAGTGTTTGGTTGTTATGAGTAAAGCCACCATGAACGTTTACTACGCAAGGCTTTTCGTGGATTTATGTATTTATTTCTCTCGAACAAACATCTAGGAATAGAACTCCTGTGTCATTAGGCAGATGTGAATGTAACTTTTTAAGAAACTGTTAAATGGTTTTCCCAAGTGGGTGTTACCTTTTTAATTCCCACCAACAACGTATAAGCATTCTTTTTGCTCCACATTCTCTCCATCATTTGATGGTATCTGTCTTCCTCTCCTTAGACCTTCTAGGGAGTATATCATGGCTCACAATTATTTTTACACACATTTTTATTTATTTTTTTGTTTCCTTTTACCACTGAGCCAAAAGCAACTTATTATCAGGACCCTGTTAAAGGATCAAAGATACTTCAAATGATTGTTAAACATCCACATTTTTTAAAAATATTTATTTATTTGGGGGAGAGTGCAAGCAGGGGAGGGACAGAGAAAGGGGGACAGGGAATCTGAAGTGGGCTACGCAATGACAGGCTGACAGCAGCAAGCCCAATGTGGGGCTCAAACTCATGAACTGTGAGATCATGACCTGCGCTGAAGTCAAATGCTCAACCGACTGAGCCCCCCCAGGAGCCCCTAAATAGCCACATTCTTTTGCAGATGGTTGGCCTGCCAAATCATGCCTCCTTTACTGACTCTTTTCATTCCAGATAATTGCATTCCATTTCTTTTCATAAATACGTATCAATTGCCAAATATGTGTAAGTCTCTGGTACTAGATTCCTATCAAGATAGTAAAGAAAAATAAGACTGGATTGTGCTCTCAAGGGCATTATGGGAGAGGCAGAACCTTATACCTAAACTCTACATTGCCACTCCAATGTAGCCTGGGGGGTGGGGGTTATGTCCCAATGGAAGAGACCAATGTTTTGAGGAGCCTATATAGGGAAAAATAATTGCCACTGTCTCAGTCAAGGAAGGAGAGAGATTGGTTTTTGAAAATCTGTATGTAAAGCAATACCAGAAGGAAAGTGGGCAGGGAGGTTAAAGCCTGGTTGTACCGGGGCGCCTGGGTGGCTTAGTCGGTTAAGCGTCCGACTTTCGCTTAGGTCATGATCTCGCAGTTCGTGGGTTCGAGCCCCGCGTCGGGCTCTGTGCTGACTGCCAGCTCAGAGCCTGGAGCCTACTTCAGAGTCTGTGTCTCCCTCTCTCTCTGACCCTCCCCTGCTCACGCTCTCTCTCTCTCTCTCTCTCCTAGAAATAAATAAAAAATATATATATTGAAAAAAAAAAAAAACCTGGTTGTACCTCCCTAGCTTCCCAACTTGGCATGCAGTAGGCATCCTTGAGACACGGGCACACTTAGAGTGATTAGTGGAGATTAGGAAGCCAGCCCAGTGAGTTTAAGGAGTGCGTTGACAAGCTGGTATCAGTGAGAATGTGCTGGAGAACGTGCCTAAAATGGGCAGTGGCATCGCCGGGGCTGAGTGCAGAGCATTAAGATGAGGAGGTGGCAGCTGGGCTTCCTCCCTCAGGTCTCGACCTGGGAAAGCATGTCCAGTGTCCGAGAGATGGATGCTTAGGCCTTCCTTGCAGGCGATCTCACCAATACCCAAACTTGAGCTTCATCTTCCCTGGGAGGCCAGTGATCTCCTGGGCCCCAGGGGAGTAATGGTCCTTACAACACCATGATGGGCTCACCCTGGCTGGGGAAGAGCTGGATAAGGCTGATTAAGTTTTCCTTCTCTGCTCTGGCTGGAGTAGCCCCACTAGAAAAATCCCACATCATTCTGTGGGGGCTGGACAGATTGCTAGAGGTCTGAAGAAGTTTGAGAGCGCTCGTACCTCTGGCCTGCTGAGCTGTGCAGACACACTATCAGTTTTCCCAAGGTTCTTTCTGAACAGTAGTGCATGTGCTCTGTGCGTGTGTGTGTGCGCGCGCGCGCGCACGCGCATGCGGATTCTCCAGATTCTGTAGCTGGAGGCTCTCGCAGTTTGCGGTGAGTGCAGTCTGTTAGGCTTTGCTCCTGTAGCTCGTGATAATGGTCTCTTTGCTGCTGGACATCACCCAGTGGCTCTTTTCCTGTAAAGTGTGGACTTGCTTCTGAGGAGGAGGAGGAGAAAAGCAGAGAATAAGAGATCACATGCAGGGTGTGGCAAAATTAATTGAACTGCCACTGGGTTTAGAGGATGGGAGTGAAGATATTCTGATTAGATTTCCAGGCCGCCTGTGTCAGAAATGATCCCAGGGCAGATCCTCCTGAGAACAACTGGAAAGGACCCTGTAGTCCTCAGAGCCCACGAAGAGAAAGGACTTGAGCCGTAAAACCTCCCACATCCCTCCAAAATCCCATGCTAAAGAATGCTTCTCTCTAGGCTAAATAGGAGCCAACTGGGTAGTCTGTTATGGGTATGGAAGGGTAAACACACCCAAAGTGAAAACTTTACATGTCGTTATGAATGGCAAGGCAGAATCTCGACACATGTGGATCAGAATAGCTTGTTAAAAAGGAAGCATTGGGATGCCTAGATGGCTCAGTCAGTTAAGTGTCCGACTTGGGCTGAGGTCATGACCTCACGGTTTGTGAGTTCAAGCCCTGTGTCAGGCTCTGTGCTGACAGCTCAGAGCCTGGAGCCTGCTTCAGATTCTGTGTCTCCCTCTCTCTCTGCTCCTCTCCTAGTCTCTGTCTCTCTCTCTGTCAAAAATAAACATTAAAAAAATTTAAAAAGGAAGTGTACATGGCAGCCTCCTATACTAGGACGATATGACTCAACTAACCATAGATCATGACATCAGGTGAAAAAAGTCACGTGACTCTGCAGGAGACAGACCCATCCAACTCTTCTCCCTGAGATGTGTTTCCACTCAAGCCATGAAAGAATCCAGGGCATCCTGGACCCAAACCTTTTGTCCCACTTGCCACACAGGGGCATAGAGATTTGTCCACGCTTGGCTCTTCCTCCGTGACCTATTGAGGGAGCACTGCTGAACGCGTGGTGACCTCCTCACCTTTTCCAGTGATGGTCCCATGTCAACAGGCAGAAGATTATCCTGAACGAGCAAATGGCCACGTGTTCACCTAGCTTACACTGTTTACCCTTAACCTAAGCCCACGAGGTGGGTAACAGATTTTCCAGAGAGGAGTTCAAATCCTTCCACCGGCATTGTCCAGCTGCGGGCCTGGCAGCAAGTTTTACTTAATCCCTCGAAGTCTCCTTGTTTTCGTGCAGAAAATGGGGAAGACAAGTGGATTATTATGAGAATGACCAAAAAGAACGTATGCCAAGCTCTCACTACAGTGCGTCATGTGTGCTCTGTAAATAATTCAACTGTTGTCGTTATGATCATCGCCATGAATCAGCAGGACTCCGTCTTCAGATGTCCTATTGGCACTTCTCGCTTCTGTGTTTGGACTCGATGGCATTTCTTCACGTTGACATCATGAGATGGTGGGAGACAGACTGACTCACAGAGAATACTTTCCTTCTCATCGTCAACTAACAGAAACGGCAGCCTCCCTGAGATCCCATCTGTGTCCGTCACCGCTAACAAGTGTGGTTGGCTGCAGGCATTTTGAGGGTGTGCACAGAAAGAAGGGGGAGACACTAAGCACAGAAGTCTCACTCATTCTTATAAATGTGTAGCATACATTATGCGCCATATGTTTTGCTCTTCTGAAATGTGTTAGATCTAAGCTGAAAGTCTGACTTTGGTCTCTGGCCCAAAGCAGCTACCGAAAAGGGGCTATGACCTCATTCTCTAATCTTGCAGTCTCAATAAGAAACCTCATTTTTCAATTTAGTGAAATCCAAGAAGTGATTATGTGTAAGAATCCAGGGAAGGGCCCATTCTATTCACACTTGTTACCACATCCAAAACAAACACAGTGATGCCTATTAACATCCAGGGTGTCAACTTGGGTGGGGGTCCTTGGAAAGCCAGAGGTCTCCCTTGGCAGCTTCTGTCAAGGCTGACTACACTTAACTTGTCAGGAAAGGTTGAGAGATTTACCAATTTAAATCCCTCCCATGGCCTTCTGGTCTACTGTTGTTCTCTGACCTACCACAGACCAAAACAATCATTCTGGTTGTCAAATTCAAGATTGGCCATTGTGCAAGAGCCCCGTATTACTCAGGAAAGATCTTCAGAAATGATTATGACAAATCCTGTTATTGGTTCCTTTTGTACAGAACTTTTCTCAGCCCTCTGTCCTATATGTCTTTCCCTTTAAGATTTCACAGTGTTTTATTTGAAATAAAGGGAGTTGCTCTAGATTCCTAAAGTGCTATCTGGGCTTGGTTTCACATTTCTTTTTCAAAGAGACAATAATTGTGGGATTCAATTTGTTGCCAGGGACTGTACAAGATACTTACTATATTGGAGGGATTTCTTTTTATCATCATGGTAACCTGAAAAAAAAAAAAAGTGATATCCATGAAGAAACTGAGGTTTGGAGAACTAATTGAACTTGTCTAAGGTCACACAAATAGTAACCAGTGGAGACACAATTAAAAACCTTTTAGAGCTTAATCCAAATTCCACACATTGCATTACCCTTTTTTTTTTTTTTTTAACACCTCTGGGATTTTGTTTCCCAGTTCCAACTCTGAGCAAGTTTTTCCATGGTAGACAATAGAGTCAGGGAAAAGTTGTAGTGGTAATCCAGCAGGAAGAAGAATGCCTCCTGCCTCTTTATAGGTTGAGAAGACATTTGCTGGGCCAGAAATTAGATAATACCTACTCCTCATCAAAGAGGGGAGATGTGGGGAAAACGGCCTGTAGTTGTGAAAGCTAATGTTCTGTATCTTAAAAACACAAGATCAACTCAATTCTAGCACAGAATGTAACAATTTCCTTCTAGGTGCACCCAGAGACTACTGACCGCATCTCAAAGAGTGAGGGATTCTACTAAAATAATCATGCATTGGTATTCTGGTAGACCCTGAGTTTCCAGAATTCTCCTGCTCGCTGTAGACACGGTCCCCAAGTCTTCTGTTGGTAACATGAAGAGTCTCCCTTGGGTCTTAAAGTTAGCTGCGCCAAATCTGGGTCGCTTCTGCCCAGAAGAGACTGTTCCCAGTTGGGATCGGTGTGGTTGGTTCTTGGCCAACAGGAGTTGTTGAGAGATTTGCTAGTTCCAGAATCTGGAATGGCTGCCTATTAATCGCATTTCATTATGCAAGACTAGATCGTCAAGCATCTTCGAGGTACCCTGGGCTTTGTTTTAGGTACCAGCGTATAATTTGGAAGTATAAATAATGCAAATTTCCCTTTTGGAAATCTTAACTAGTCCACTGTTGTACCTAATGGAGGCTGTTCCTTTGCTGCTTGGGAAATAAGTTTTCCTCTCTGCACTGGAGTTGTAGGTAACCAATGAATCGTTCTTGCCCCAGCAGACAGCGTTTGGCCCTAAGCAATCTGTGAATAATTAAGCAACAAACACAGCTGCAAGTTCTAAAATGTTCAACATTTAATACATGTTAAGTAACATTTCTTCCTCCCATTGGAGAGGGCGGGGGCTAGACAAAATAATTATCGAGATTCAGTCCCTCTTTCCTCAAACTCATTTTGAATGATTACTCTGTTCACAGACCAGCGTTTAAGCACTGCCCCCTCCACCAATCAGGGCCACGGGCTCAGCGAAACTTTACCATCGCAAAGTCCCAGATCTGTAAAGAGAGCGAGAAAGCTGTCTGTACAAGCAAAGTGGATTACTGCAAGAACAGGGTTCTGTATCTCACTTGCCCAATGTTTGCTGGGAGACTGTGGGTGGACCCCAGCGTATCTGTCTCATGTTCTTTCCCTGTGAAGCAGCAAGATTGACTTAACTGATTTCGAAGACCCCTTTAGAGCTAACGTTTGGTATATGTACGCCAAAGCACAGAAAAGCCTGGCGTTGTTTCCAAATGCAGTGGGGATGGGCAGGAGGTGAAGGAGTGGCCAAGAGCCAGCATTGCATCAGAGACCTGGGTGCAAATTTTGCCTCTTACGTGCTGAGTAATCTTGAGTGCACTGCTCTATCTCTCTAAACCTCCACGTTTCTTTTTGTAAGAAAAGACTTACGAATACTGCATCCCTCAAAGATAGAAGCGAGCATTAACTGTGATAACTATAAGGCCCTTGGCACAGTTTTGAGGCAGAATGGACGCTCAGTTGCTGACTCTGAAAATCAGAATTTGAAAAGAAATGTCTGGCATTACCTGTATTCTGGATGTTTGTCTCCAGAGGCTTTCTTCTTCGATCTGTCCATCCATGTCCCTCTTGTTGGCTGGCTTCTTAACTCCTTCTGCACCCCTCACATCTGTCCTTTGTCTGAAAAAGCAGTTCCAGTTTATTTGCCAATTGTTCAGAGAAGGGCTAAGTTATCTCTGTAGTCTGCAGAATTCAGGGCCTGCCTTTTGCTGGAAATTATTAGGGGGGCTTGTTTGTTACCCATACGTGCTAGCCTCAAGCTGGTCTTCCCGCTTGCCAGTCCATTCGACACACGGTAGCCAGATGGTCAGATCCATCCGCAAGTACAAATCTCTGGAGTAGCCCTGCTTGTCTCAGACACTGCCATTTTACCAGACCCACATTATAGCTCTAGTTTCTGCGAGGATAGGCTTTCTCCCATCCCTAAAAAAACAGCATGTTCCTTTGTGCATCAGGACCGTTGAGATGATGCCTCTGCCACCTGAAACGTAGTACCCTCCAAGTAGATCTTTGCTCCCCATCCACAGCCCAGCTCAAAAGCCTCTTTCTCAAGGAAGCACTCCTTGATACTTATTCTCTCTCACTCCGTTTAAGACAAGATCATAACTTCTTGGTAAATGTGTTTGTAAGAAGCCTACATTCTGCAACATCCTTTTTTTTAAAGCAATAATTGCAATGGAAATTTAGCCATTATTGGTACAACTCATAAATTGATGTCTATCCTGTCTTCCTCCCTATGTAAATCCTAGGCTCAGACTGTGACTATCCTTTCCACTACTGCATTCCTACTACACAGTACAATGTCTAGCACATAGTAGGTGTTCAATAACATTTAGCGAATGAATGACTGGCTATTTGAATGAAGATGTGCGCAGACAAATTGAAAATAGTTCGCCCTGCATTGCAAGACGTGGAGTTGGATGCTCATAAATTATGTAAAGAGTTAGACATTTGACAGGAAGGCTCCAGGATGTACAGTTGTTGAAATGTCACCTTTAAGCCGTGGGTATTGATTTACAGTTGGCATTCCTGAGTACATAGGATTCTGTACTAGCAAGGGAAAAAAATCCAATTTCTGAATCTCGGTGAAGGAGAAGACTAAGTCAGGTTTGGTATCATCTGTCGGAAGGGAAAGTTGTGGTGTGTGTGTGTGTGTGCGCGCGCGCGTGTGTGTGTGTGTATGTGCTCATTGAAGGGTTGAACACTGCCTGGCATTCTTGGTGGTAAGAAAAAGGTTTAACACATTTTATTTTCATCACAGAGGAGTTTTGCCTATTTTAATACATACCCTGAGTGTTATCACAGAGTAGTACTCTTGTATCTGGCTGCCTGTGCTCAGGATAGGTTTGGAGTTGCACCCGTGTTGTGGTGCGTACTAGTCATTTGCTACTTTTTACTGTTGTGTAGTATTCCAGGGGATGGCTATATCACAAATGGTTAATCCATTTCATTTGATGGGCTTCTGTGCTATCTATAGTTACTCATACTATTAATGAAGACTTTTTAATCAACATTCTTGTGCCAGGCTTATTGTATATGTAAGCTGTCATATCCTTCGGGTAAACACCTAGGAGTGGTATTGCTGGGTCTTGGGTAGGGGTATATTGACTTCTGCAATCCCCGGACTGATTCTGAGTGTATTTTTTTTTTTTTTTTTGCCATTTTGCATTCCAGTTTCATCTCAGCCCCTGGTGTTGGTGATCTCTTATCGTAGCCATCCTGGTGGACGCATCATATTATCTCACAGTTTTAAATTGTGTTTTCCTGATAACTAATATGGAACTTTTCTTCATGTGATTATTGACTATTTGACAATTTTCTTTCTTACATTCCTGTTCTTTTGTCCATTTGATTGTAAACGGAGTCATTCATCCTTTAAACACTGAGTGTTAGAGGTTCTGCATATATTTATATATTTTGAATATGAGTCTCAAATATATGTATTGCAACAATTTTCTCCAAGTCTGTGACTCGCCTGTTCACTTCTTAAAGATGTCTTTTGAAGGGCATGTGCCTTCTGTTTAGAAAGTCCTTTTTCATTAATTTTTTCCTTCATGGGAAAAATTTTGTGTTCTAAGTTTTGTGTTCTAAAAAACCTTTGCTCACTTCAATGTAAAGATGTCCTGTTAGTTTCATGATAGAAGCTTTGTGGTATTTGCTTTTATGTTTGGATCTATGAATCATCCCCTCAAATTGATTTTTGAATATGGTATAAGGTATGAATCAAGGTTCTTTTTTTTTTTTTTTTTTTTTTTCTTTGTTTTTTTACAGCCATTATGTTTAGGCTGAATGGTACAGTGGTCAAGAANATATGTCTTTTTCCTCCACTGAATGGCTTTGGTCCCTTAGTTGAAAGTTAATTGAACCATTTCTAATTATTTGACAGTTAACTACATTCTTTAGTTTATTTGCAACTGTAGGGCAGAAATATATAATGATTCACAACTGTATCTCTCTTTCCAAACTCTGCATTCAGGAATATCGGGTTGTAGCTTGAAATCGGCCTTGATGGGAATATTTACACTATGGAAATAGGGTAACACTGCAAATCAAGGCTTAATCCATTGTTATTTTGATTCTCCAGGATTCAAAATGTATTGGGAACAATGTTAATTATGTAGCTTCACCTTAAAATTGTACCATGCGCACAACTATGAGGCTGTGAATAGCACCCAAATTTGAGGAAAACTTGTTTCAGTCTTTGAAAGCTATTATCCAAGTCAGCAAAGAAGTCACACACATCATTAATGAATAGATGCTTCGTTTCACCTTCATCTTACCCATTAATGTAATCACAAATATCCACAAACATGCAGTGGGAACTATCTGCTCTGTTTATGGCAACCGTGGGTGGGGCTGAGATGTAAGTGTTCAACAAAAATACCAACAAAAGCATTTTGGAGAATTAATGGGCTATATGGAATCTATTTTAAAAAGAGTAGTAACTATTTCTTTTTTTAATTAAAAAAAATTGAGACAGAGAGAGACAGAGCACGAGTTGGGGAGGGGCAGAGAGAGAGGGAGACACCGAATCTGGAACAGGCTCCAGGCTCGGAGCTGTCAGCACAGAACCCGACGCGGGGCTGGAACCCACGAACCGCGAGATCATGACCTGAGCCGAAGCCGAACGCTCAATTGACTGAGCCACCCAGGAGCCCCGAGCATTAACTATTTCATTATTATTTGTAAATGCTATGCTTCATATTCCTTGTATCGGCAACATTTGTAATAAATGGGTGCGTGTACAGATACTCATGCTTTCTCTCTCTTCCCACCTTGAGAGCCAGCTGTTAAACATTTACCAGCAGCACAGCACTGCCTAACTTACAGTGTTGTGAAGAATAAGTAGACTGAGATCCATGAAACTGCTTGAGTGTTGCTGGATTTCCATGAGGTCATGTTCAAGGTCTCGGCCAGTTTGGAGAAAAATGAAGGGAAAGCTTTATGGGGAAAGGGCTCTGAGGGCTTTGCAGGAGGAAGAAAGGCTACATGTCCCACCAGTACAGCCCACGCTCAAGGTTCAGCCTCAGGAGAAGCACACAAGTGGGAAACCAATCTTGGGAATGGTCCTCCCTCCAGGTAGGACAGCCTGACGGCAGGTCAAGGCCAGTGGTGGGAAAAAGTTGGATTGGCACAATTTTGTGAATACCCTTGAATTCCAAACTGTGGAGTACAAACTCCTGCTTGAAATAGCAGGCAGTAGGGAGCCACTGAAGCTCTTTGAGTCAGGGAATCACATGACTAGAGTTGTGTTTTCTGACAGTTAACCCAGCAGCGTGGGGTAAAACCAGAGAAGGGTTGAAGTTAGAAGTCAGGTTACTACTTTAAAATATGGATGAAAACAGGTGCCATGAGCCCAAACTAAGCCAGTGGCCGTTGGAAGAGAAAGAATGTGAGTGATGGAAGAGACAGACCTAGGGTCGAAGTGACAGCACTTGGAAAAATAATACTACTTAAAAAAAAAGCTTTTTATTTTTAAACTTTCTTTTAATATATAAGTTTTCTTTTTCATAGAGGTTTGGGAATGTGGGGAGGTGTCAATGAATCAGAAAGGTATTAAACAAAGAGACTGAGGTGCTAAAAGCACTCAGGAATTTTTACACCAAACCCTCATTTATCTTCATTTGTGGGGTTTAGGGCGATTGAGAGATTTTACTCCCGTGAATACGTATATATTTTAATTAATGTACGTTTTAACACTTATTTACTATTTCCTTCCTAAGGGCTTGCTATTTAATAAAAGGAATAAAATAAAGTCTTGTGTTTTTTTTTAAACCAGAAATATTTAAAGAATGCTCTCTGTTTGCCTTTGAGTGCATTCTGGCAAGGTGACTTTAGGCCATAAAGACTTGAGTGTTTGGGTCATGTTCTGTCACAGAGCTTTGTCTTGTTTATTTGGAATATTGAGGAGACATTGTAGAGACTACTTAATTCTCAGGAGCCAACTGAAACCAGCCAAACATAATTCTTAAGAAAGAAATGCATTCTTCTAAAAAATGATATTTTTGGGGGGAAACTATAATGTATAGAATATTCTAGAAGTTCTTAAAGTTTGTTTAGGGTAAAATAATTCTGAAGAGAAGATTCTCACAGACCATACATATTCCATGGACTCAAGAGAATGGGTGAGGGCCAAGAGAAGGTATGTCTGTTCTTTCCAAATCAGGTTGTATTAATTTATTATTTTATGTATTCATTTATTAATTTGAGAGAGCGAGAGAGAGAGGGAGAGCGAGAGCAGGTGGGGGAGGGGCAGAGGGAGAGAGAGAGAATCTCAAGCAGGCTCCACGCTCAGTGAGGAGCACAATGGAGGGCTCTATCCCACGACCCTGGCTGGGATCATGACCTGAGCCAATATCAAGAGTCAAACGCTCAACTGACTGAGCCACCCAGGCGCCCCAGATTGCATTGTTTTAAATCATCTTTTTGCTTTTGCAATTTACAAAAGATAGGATTTCATGTTGTCAAATAATTCAAATGATAAAGGGTATAATGCAGGGGGTCAGTGGGCTCATTGTAGTGTCAGAATACCTGAGCTGCATTTCCGCATCTTTCTTGTTCTGTGGTCTTATGCACACAACTTCTTCAAGCCTGTTTCCTTACCATCATATACAAGTAACAACTGAAATTAACTCATAGGGTTGTTGTGATAACTAAGTGAGAGAGAGAGAGAGGAGATATATGTATATGTAAAGCATTTAAGTACTGTAGGAGAGTTACATGAATATATGAGACTATATGAGAGCCAGTAATAATTTAGCAATACTGACCATTATCATCATCACTATTTTATTACAACTGCACCTTAACTATAGAATGTTGAGTAGCACCTGTCACATAATAAATGCTCAATGAACTAGCTACTATCTTAAGTATATAAGATGAACATCCTCCAATCATGTCCCTCAGTAATAATCACAATAAACAATAATAAATAATCACAGTGAATGATGGCATCTTTATGAATACATACATATGATCATGTGTAAATATATGTTTATATTTTTCTATTTTGTTTTATTTTTTAAATGTCTGCTCATTTTTGAGAGAGAGAGAGTGTGAGCAGGGGAGGGGCAGAGAGAGAAGGGAACAGAGGATGCCAAGCAGCCTCTGCAATGATAGCAGTGAGCCCAATGCAGGGCTCAGACTCATGAACTGTGAGATCAGGACCTGAACTGAAGTCGGACGCTCAACTGATGAGACACACAGGTGCCCCTATATATTAATATTTTTTTAATAAAAATGGATCATACTAGATCTATTGTTCTGAAACTTGCTATCATACTTCAACTTTAAGAATTACTTACCCACACAAATACACCCAACTGACTTTGGACAAAAGTGCAAAAGAAATTCATTCTGACCCCCTACATTATACTGTGATTTGAATTATCTGACCGCATTAAGTCCTATCGTTTATAATTGCAAAAGTAAAATGATGGCTTAAAATAATGCAATCTGGGGTGCCTGGATGACTCAGGAAGTTGAATGTTTGATTCCTGATTTCAGCTCAGGTCATGATCTCAGGGTTGTGGGATCAAGCCCCATGTCATGCTTTTCACTGAGTACAGAAAGTCTTTTCCATAAATGAGCCTGGAGCAATTGGACATCCCTGGGCAAAGATCAGAATCTCAACCTAAACTTCATACCTTATATAAAAATAAACTTAAAATAGATCATGGTTGTAAATGGAAAACGTAAAGCTATAAAACTTCTAGAAAAATAATGCGAGAAAATATTTAAGATCTAGGTCTAGTCAAAGGGATCTTTAGATGTGATATCAAAAATATCTGCCAAAGGAAACATTGAGAAATTGGATCCCATCAAACTTAAAACCTTTTGCTCTGTGAAAGATTCCCTTACTATAAAAAGACAGCTACAGATTGAGAGAAAAGATTTTTGCCACATATCTGACAAAGGATTAGCATCTAGGATATACAAAGAACTCAAAACACTAAAAAACAAAACAAAACAAAACAAGCAATCCAATTAAAAAATAGACAGAAGGCATGAATAGACACAAATACTGATGAAGACATGGAGAAGACAAGGAATCTCTAGAAAGATGTTCCATATTGTTAACCATTCGCTAAGTGCAACTTAAAACCACAGTGAGATATTGACACACACCTATCAGAATGGCTGAAATTAAAAATGGCGACACCACCAAATGCTAGTGAGGAGGAGAGAAATGGATCACTCCCATATCGCTGGTGGGACTGTAAAACAGAGGCACAGACACTGGAAAACAGTTTGGCGACTTCTTATACCACTAAATATGCAATTGTCCTATGACCTAGCCATTCTATTCACTCTAGAACATTTGTCCCAGAAAAATAAAAATCTGCGTTCATGCAAAAACCTGCCCGTGAATATTCAGAGCAGCTTTGCTCATAATGGCCCCAACCTGGAAGCAACCCAGATGTCCTTCAGCAGGTGAACGAACAGTCAAACTGTGGATCCGGACCATGCAATGCTGCTCGGCAATAAAAAGGAATGAGCTATTGATTCACACAACAGCGTGGATGAATCCAGATAATTTTATGCTGAGTGAAAGAAGTCAACCTCAAAAGGTCACATGCTGTAGGATTCCATTTATACAGCACTCTTGAGGTGAAGAAATTATGGAAACAGAGGACAGATTAGTTGCTGCCAGGGGCTACGGACAGGGGAGGTTTTAAAAGGGCGGCAAGAAGGGGCGCCTGGGTGGCTTAGTCGGTTAAGCGTCCGACTTTCCCTTGGGTCATGATCTCGCGTTTCGGGGGTTCGAGCCCCGCGTCGGGCTCTGTGCTGACTCCCAGCTCAGAGCCTGGAGCCTATTTCAGTCTGTGACTCCCTCTCTCTCTGACCTTCCCCTGCTCACACACACTCTCTCTCTCTCTCTCCTAGAAATAAATAAAAAAAAACATAAAAAAAAAAGCTAAAAGGGCGGCAAGAGGGATCTCTGTGTTGGTGGAACTGGTCTGTGTGTTGGGTGTGGTGTTGGACACAGGCACCCACCCACGTGATAACACGGCATAAAACTGATGTGTAGACCTGGCGATGCCTGAGAATGAGTGGCCAGTATCTGTGTCGATATCCAGACTGTGATATTCTACCATGATTTTGCAAGACGTTATCACTGGAGGGAAATGGGGTAGAGTCTACATGAGATTATGCATTGTTTCTTGCAACTACCTTTTTACCTATAGTCTTCTCAAAATAAAAAGTTTAATTTGGGGGCGCCTGGGTGGCTCAGTCGGTTAAGCATCCAATTCCTGATTTTGGCTCAGGTCATAATCTCATAGTTTTTGAGTTTGAGCCCTGCATCAGGCTCTGCACTGACAACATGGAGCCTGCTTGGGATTCTCTCTCTCTCTCTGTCTCTCTCTCTCTCTATATATATATATAATATATACACACACACATATATAAATATATACATATATATACAAATATATGTATGTATATCAAAACAAATAAATAAAATTTAAAGTTTAACAGTATATTGTTAAAATTATTTTAAGTATTATAAGTTGTTAGCAAAACAATAAAAAAATTTGACTCATTGCAACTATGAGCACTTATTTTTTTTTTCTTTTAGGCACTCACTTGCCAAGCAGTGACTGGCCAAGCTCTATCTCGTTTATTATACACAATTCCAACAAGTTGTTCAGGGGCGATGCTCTCTAAAGGCAGTAGATGGAAATGGTATGTGAGGAAACTGGGTTAAAGATCTGGAACCACAGCTGTGTGCTTAACAAGTGCATTTATTAGGGACCTCATTGCATCCATCGGGAAGGGTAATTAAGCATGAAGATTAAGTCGGGTAGTACCTTCCTCAGGAAGGCCACTCTGGGTTACAGATGGCCTTTACCAGGAGAGTCAAGACTTGAGCAACTCCCATCTAGTTGGGAAATTCAAGCCCATTATCTCCTACTGGGGAGGCGGTAATGACCGTCATGGAAGAAGAAGACCTCAATTTAAGCAAACAGCTGTTTTTCCCTGGCAACAGAAGGGTAAACAGGACTCAAGTTGGCCCTTAGTGAACTGATCCATGGAAAGGTAGTTTAAACAGATTCCCTCACTGAGCACAGTGAGGAAAGCCCACAGCCGCATTCCGCAGCCCTGCACAAGTAATGCGCACAGTCCAAGAAACTCCGTTGTTTGGGGAGCCTGCACAATAAAGGGGCCCTGTCCACTGTTGGCCTGGTTTCCGATGCTCTCGCCAGGCTGCTGTCTGGGACCTGCGCTCTCCTTTTGGGAAAATTAGTCAGAGCCCCCGTCTGGGAGGGTTTGTGGCTTGTCCCGAAGGAGTCCCTGGGTCCTACGCCAGGTGTCTAACTGGCAGGCCCTCCAGTCCATTTCCCTCTGCACCGTGAGGTGGCTCAGCTTTTAAAATTCTCCAGATTCGCCCCTGGCCTTGGCAGTGGGGAGGATTTGATCGCAGCACTGGAGGGCTGGGCAAGCCCCACACTAGCCGTCGATCGGCAGCTGTGATTTTCCATCAGCTGCATCTCATTATCCTGTCAGGGCTCCTCCTGCCCATCGATGAGAAACAATGTGTAATCACTTGCGACTGATTGCAAATCACTCTCCACGGCCCGCGAGAGCCTTGGCCCATGACCACGTGGCCTAGACTGGCAAGTGGTCCTCAGGCCCGGGGGAGCTCCAGGAGTTTAGAGCGCAATGGCCGTCCTGACTTCCTTGGGTGAGGTGAGGAAAGGGGAGCGGGTTTAAGAGGAATATTGGCTGGTCACACACCCCACAGAACTCTCCAGAGTCAGGTTCAGACTAGCTATATCGTAGAACTCATTTCAGAGACAGAAAAACATCCCAGACTCTTCCCCTCATGGAGAACTAGATGGATTCTAGAATTCTAGAACAAACAGTTTGGTAGGAGCATGGACCACATCTTTTCTAATGGAGATAGTAGAGCAGACTTCTAGAACTAGGCCCTGAAGGCCCTCAGATCTGACTCAGATTCTGATTATTACCATCCATATGACACTGGGCAAGTTGCTGAATCTGTTCGAGCCTCAGTTTTCTTATCTGTGAAATGGGAATAATAGTAGTACCAAGCATTTAGAGATGTTTTAATGATTAAACGAGATCACAGATGCAAACATTTTTAGAATTTGCTGAAAGCCAAAGGTTGGTATTAATATAATTTGAAGTTGAAAAAGATACTTATTTCTTGGGGCACCTGGGGGGCTCAGTTGTTTAAGCATCCGACTCTTAATTTCGGCTCAGGTCATGATCTCATGGTTCCTGAGATCGAGCCCCAAGTCAGACTCTCGCTGACAGTGTGAAGCCTGCTTGGGATTCTCTCTTTCCATCTCTCTCTGCCCCTATCCCGCTAGCATGCTTTCTCTCTCTCTCTCTCTCTCAAAATAGATTAATAAACTTTTAAAAAGGCATTCATTTCTAAGTATTGGATATCAGCACCCATACTGTACCCTCTTTCCAACTAAAGGAAATAAAAAAAAACATGACAGAAAAATCCCAAGTTCCAAATATGTTTTCTACCCAAAACTATACTACTCCTATAAGGCACAATAGAGGCAGATAAACATAGTCAAATACACACGGAAAAGGAGTTTATGGACCTCGAAACACATGAGCACAAAAAACGAATGAGGTTTGTCATAGCTGGACGTTAGAATCACCTGAAGAACCTAAAATAAATATCTACAACCAGCCAGCCCCTACCTTAGACCATCAAAACCAGAATGTCTCGGGGTGAGGCTTTAATTCCCTGCGATCCACCTCCTCCCTGACCCCCTGCCTGCCAGGTAATCGTAACGGATGGCCAGGGTCAGAGCTATAGTTTTGAAGAGATCTGAGAGATACTGCAATTATAAAACATGTCCAACTTTCTTTAAAAGTAGCGCTTCCGATACTTCATTGACAGAGCAATCATACATCTCTTCTCATCTCTCTTCCTCCCCTTCTTCCTCCTTCCCTCCTCCTCCTCCTTGGAAACACGTGCTGAGAAACCATGCTCGAAACCTTCTCCAGCTTCCCACCTGGGTGGAAGGCTTTCTGACTTTATCTTGCTCTGGCGCTAAAGAGCTCCCGGGAGTCAGGGAAATGAGGGAACAGTCTATAATTACCCTGATTATTGCCAACAAGAATGCCCAGAAAAAGCAGAGTCACGGACATGCCCAGACCGTTCTGCCGGCATCTAGAGAGCTCGCAGCAACCCAGCTGGGAAAGAGCTGGCAACTGGCGGAAGAAGTAATGAGTCTGGGAGGTCTCAATGCCAAGGTGATGGGCTCCTTGGTGTTAGCAAGTGACTGAGCATCTTGCTTCTGAGGGCAGATGTCAGGGCTGTCTTCTCCTGTCGCTGAAGACTGGAAAGTCTTTTCAAGGGTCCCAGAAAAGGAAAGGGGGTGTTTGATCTCTTGCGGAGGCTTTGTTTTGTTGTTTTTCATTTGACTGATTGTCTGTTGTCAGCTCCCTGAAAAATCACCATGCAACTTGTTGGTAAGGCAAAGCATACCAAGGGAGATACCTCCCTGGAGAGAGTTTGGCAACATCTCGGAGAACAGGCGACAAGGTCAGAATTTACCAAGAATTGGAAGTTTGGCTTAAGGTAGTTCCTTTAATCTGGGGACTTGATGGGTAAGGATCATACACACAGTTTAGGACTGGGGGTACCCAGTAAGGATTCAGGACTCTTTGGTCACCCCTTGTCTGTTGATACTTCCCACGGTGGGTCTTCAGGGAGACTTGTGCAATGAATAATCATTTCATGATAATGTATTACAGACAGTAAGTCGTGTGTGTGTGTGTGTGTGTGGGGGTGGCTTCATTTTTCGATGTCCACGCTGTGTGTGTGCTGCGGGGTCAGAGGAGGAGCAAATAACTTCATTTTCTACTTTGAACTTATTTTTATTACAGCGAGGGAGAATTTTCTTTCAGACCCGAATCTCCTGAAAGTGTTATGCTTCCCCTGAAAACCTTTTGATTTTGCCTTTTGGATATTGCAAAGCTTGGGATTCATCTTGTTTCCTTCCGTATTTTTGCCTCATGGAAGTTCAGAGCCAAATCACCTTCAGCAAATGTAAATCACACCACTTTCAGACACACCCACGGCCCTCTGGTCTGTGCCGATCCCAGTCTTAGTGTTTTTGTTGTGTGTTTGTTGTTAGCAATGGCGGGTGAAATGTACATTGGGGTTCTGTGTTGCCTCCTCACTCCCTGGGAGAAAGGAAATAGATGCCTGGAGAAGGAGGCCCTATTTGTGAGTCTGGGTGTCCCTAGGCTGTGGTTCTGGGTACAAATGGCTTGAAATTTAATAGGAGAGAATCCCAGAGGGTATCAATCAGTCAAGAAGAAAAACTCGACTTTTTAATTTAGCAGTTCCCAATTTGGGAATTTTTTTTTGCCTCCCAGACCTTTATTTTAAAATATTCCTTTCACTTGACATTTGTGTGAACAATTGGGCTTTATTCTTTTAATTTGAATAGTCACAACCATTTGTCATATGCTGAAATATATATGTAGTTGCCATATGATTTCAAGTATAGAAACTATTTCAAGTATACAGAAAAACATGGAGACTAACACAACTTAGCCAGCGCAGTCATCACTCAACTTTGTGAAATCTAAACTTTTCTTCTGACAGTATTCACTTTAATATTTTGCCCAAATAATGCATTCTTACAAAGACAGTTAAAATCCACTGTATCCACCCCCATTTCATCCCTCTCCCTCTCGTTTTTGTTTATTAATTTTTTTTTAAGTTTTGCTCATTTTTGAGAGACAGAGAGAGATAGAGTGTGAGCAAGGGAGGGACAGAGAGAGGAGACATGGAAGAATATGAATCAGGCTCCAGACTCTGAACTGTCAGCACAGAACCAGAGGCAGACTTGAACCCATGAACCATAAGATCATGACCTGAGCTGAAGCCTGCTGCTTAACTGAGTGAACCACCCACGTGCCCCAATCCCTCGCTCTCTCTCTTGCCAGAAATAACCAATTATCCTGATTTTGGTGATTATTATTCTGCCTCAAGGTTTTATACCTTTACTAAATATATGAATTCCATGAACAATATACTCGTGATATATTTATATTTTAAGTTTCATCTAACCAATAACCTCCTGCAACTTTCTTTTTTTTTTTTCATTTCCTATTATGTTTGGGAGATTGATTCATTCATTTTGATACATGTACTTCTGATTGATCTATTCTGTCTGCTGAGAGCATTTTATGGTGTGAGTACACCAATTCGCTTCTGCATTCTCCTGTAGATGGGCATCTGGGTGGCTTCGCATTTGTGGCCAGTATAAATATTCCAGGTTACACAGCAGTGAACATTCTGGTCTCTGCATATCTTGCACACGTGTGCCAAGTTATCTCCAGGGCATCATCCTAGACGTGGAACTGCTAGGTCTCTGTTCATGTCATTTTCAATTTGACTCAATTTTGCTAAACTACTCTTCAAAGTGATTGTAAAGAATTCTACTCCCGTCAGAAGATGTCTGTGCATCCCTTTTGTTCTGTGTCCTTGCCAGCACTTGGTATTGTTAGACTTTTCACTTCTAGACTCTGTTATGAATCTGGAATGGTCTGTTAGTGCCGATTTTGTTTGAATTTCCTTTATTTCTAGTGACATTGGGCATCTTCTCATTGACTTTCTTACTTTTTGGGTTTTCTCTTCTGTGGCCTACCTACTCATATATTTTGCTCATTTTATTATAGGCTTCTTTGCTCTTTTCTTACTGTCCATAGGATATGGGGACCAATACTTTGATGATTATAAATGTGGTGCTATTATTTTCTCGTTGTCCTTTTAGCTTTGTTTATAGCACCTTTTGCTGTACATAATTTTCAAATTTTAATAAAGCCAAACTTATCAGTAATTTCCTATGGGTATTATGCTTTTTTGAGTCATGGTTAGGAAATCTTTCCCTAATGTAAGGCATCTGGGTACTCTCCCATATAATCTTCTAAGTTTTAAAAATTTTGCTTTCTACATGTAGGTCTTAGTCCACCTGGAATTGTGTGTGTGTGTGTGTGTGTGTGTGTGTGTGTGTGTGTGTGGAATGAGGAAGGGATCTCATTTGTCTTCTTTTGGAAAAACAGTTGTATCAGGATTCTTGATTATGTAGTCAATCCCTACCACTCCCAACCCATTGGATTCTGTGCCTATTATATTCTAGGTCAAGTTTCCATAAATGTTTGGCTCTGTTTTGGAGATTTCTGTTGGTTTATTTTTCTTTCCCTCTAACACTGCCACAGTTGCTATAGACTTATAATAAACCTTTATACCTGCTAAATCTTACCTTAATCTTACTTTATTCTATGTATTGGAAATGACCTTGACTCTTTTTTCCTTTCATCTCCCCTATGATATGTCAGTATTTTCTTCTCAAGTTCCTTGCTATGGTTTTGACTGGAATTACTTTGAATTTAAATGTAGATCAACTGGGAAGAATTGCCCATTTATAATCTGTTCCCCATCACCATGATCTATGTTTTCATATACTGTGATTTTCTTTTATGACTTTTTTATGACATTTTCTATTTTTTATCATAGAGTTAGACTTTTTCTGTGTTTATCATTTTTATTAAAACATTTTAAAATATATTTATTTTTAGAGAGAGAGACAGCATGAGCAGGGAAGGGACAGAGGGGGGAGGGAGGGAGAGAGGAAGAGGGAGAAGAGAGAGAGAGAGAGAGAGAGAAAGAGAGAAGCCCAAGCAGGTTCTGCACTGCCAGCACAGAGCCCAATGCGGGGCTTGAACTCCCAAAACCATGAGGTCATGACCTGAGCCAAAACCAAGAGTTGGATGCTTAACCGACTGAGGTACCCAGGTGCCCCATTCTGTATTTATTATCTAGTTGCTAGTGTAAATAACACTAATTTGATCATATGTTTTGTAATGACGTACTATTGATGAATAAGGACACAACTGATTTGTGTGTATTGGGCTTGAACCCAGCAACTTTGGTGACCTCTCTTATCAGTTTCAATATTTTGTATCTGAAATGCTTTTAAGTGTGAGTGGGGTAGGGGTGTGCCAAAATGTCAAATTAGTTGCTTCTAGGTAAGGTGATTGTAGGTATGATTTATTTTTGCTTCTTTATACTTGTCAATACTTTAAATTTTGGATACTAAGTAACCTCTCCTTAGTAATTAGGGGAAGAACTGAAAAGTTAATTAACCATAGTGTCCGCAAAAGCCATCTTTTGATTAATACTTATACTTGTCAAGCATGCACTAAGCGGTTTGTATACATAATTTGATCTTGATCCTGACAGTCCCCTTGCATAGAAGATATTTCCTGTCACATTTTTAAACAGGAAAACTGAGGCACAGATCCACTTGCTTCAGTAGCCACCCACCCACTAAATAGTTGAGCTGGGTTTCACGGTGCTATGGCATTTTCTAGGCAAACTCAGAAGGACGCTAGTAGTGGATTTTGCTTTACTGAATTTATGTACAGAGGGTTAGTTCATCATTGACAGGGCTGTTTGCCCTTATCTCTGGGCAGAGCCTCAGGGACCCCAGGGAAGACAGCTTTACAAAGACAATCTGGTGGGGCTGCAGCCTCCTGGGTCCTCCATGGTTGTGGGGAAATCAGGATGGCGACCAGTGGGATGGGGGCAGGGACCTAAAAAGGAAAACCAAAGCTGGAAAGGATGAATGAAACCCACGAAGGTCAAGCTTTTCTAGATCCCTTGACTGGCAAGAATGCCACATAGCAATCGCACTATTAGGAAAAGGAAGCCTGTCCCTTGAGGGTGATGATTTGGCCTTTGTCTTTCGTCTTCCTAAAGGTGAATAATGATAAATCGGACTTGAAAGGATTTCAGTTATCTAAACCCACTGGTGTGCTATAGCAGAGACCGGGGAAGAAATATGGGATGATACAAAGTGACTTATTGCCTTTTGTAAATCTGTTTCCAGGGCATTAATGATCCCGGAATGTTAAAATACAACTTCTAGTAATTGCGTCTAAGTCACAAGCCGTCTGTCTGGCCAGATAACGCAGGTAGAAGCTATCTCTGGAAGAATCTTTATCAACCGCTATCACCACCCACAAGGCCTCACAATTGTGTCCTAGAAACCCCTGTCTCCGTTTATTTGTCACCCGCTCCCCCTGGCCCCTCCCTGCCGCCCCTCTGCTCTGCCCTAGGATGGTGTTAGGACCTTTGTAGGCTCTATGCATGGTTGCCCTCATGGCGCCTTCCTCC
Organism: Crocuta crocuta; assembly: GCF_008692635.1. Taxonomy (NCBI): domain Eukaryota; kingdom Metazoa; phylum Chordata; class Mammalia; order Carnivora; family Hyaenidae; genus Crocuta; species Crocuta crocuta. Next base: position 3,720,678 of record NW_027528369.1, read on the forward strand.
ATAAAAAAATAATCTAAATATTATATTTATGCCTGCACTGAGGTAATGAGGAATATAATCCAGGCAGGATTCGATAGTACATGCTCATTATAATTATATTCACTTTTTTTCTGCTGACTTTAAAAGAAGTTAAAATTAAAACTTAACTTTAATTTTAATTTTAACTAGACTGACTTTAAAAGAAGTTAAATTAAAATTTCGGTGGGTCCTGAAAAGCATTGCAGCTCCTGGAAACTGGGTGTCCTGTACCTGAAAGTGAAATGGGCCTCTTCCCTCCCTCCTTTCCTTTCGTCCTTTCCTCCTTCCTTCTTTTCTCCCCTTTATTCTATTTCTTCCTTCCTTCCTTCCTTTCCTCTCTTTCTCTTTCTCTCTTCCTCTCTTCTTTCTTTCTCTCTCTCCCTCTGTCTCTTTCTTTCCTCCTCTCTATTGTTTTCTGTATTTTCTCCTTTCTTGTCTAGACGTGGCATACTAACTTAAAGAAAACAAGTTTTCAGTTTCTTCTACATCTTGCTTGCAATCTTTTCTGTCCTAAGAGAAAACAAATAGGACATTTCCTTCAGTTTCCTTAAAACAAAACAACAACAAAAACAAAAATCTAACTATGAATCTACATTCTTGCCTGGAATCCTAACTGGCTTGGTTTTTTTTTTTTTTTTCATCCCATCATCTGGAGCTTACATTTGCTATATGTTTTTCTTTTTTTCTAGCTCCACTTAGATACCAGGACCATTCATGAGGAGCCAGAAGGAGCTGTTAGCAATCATCCCTAACACCGGCTCAACTTCTTCGTGCATCTGTTTTCCTTTAGAGTTTAGACACTCAGGATCTCTGTTGGCATGAAGGATGACATGGGAGAGTGTGAAGTGACAGATGCATGCCCCATCCTGTCGCAGAAGAACAGAGCCACTCAGGGACCCGGTGGCCCGGGGTGTCCTCACAGGTGCCACGGGTTTCCTCTTGTTTCTTGGGCAGCAGCTAGAATTTCCAAACTGGTTTCCACTGCTCTTAGAACAGCACCCGTGTACTCAGAAATGGCTCTTAGGAGTCACGGGACCTTCTTCTTCTTTGCTTTTCTAAGAGATAACTTTCCTGATATAGTGTTGGAGCCAAAAAGAGGAACTCTATCACCTACTCAGCCCACGTAATGCAGGAAAGCCCCGACTCCCTTGAATTGCAGGATCGTGACTCTTTGGGGGCCCAAGCAGGGGGCCAAAGAGGGTCAGGCTTGCCTGTCCTTGTCCATGGGCTGGTGGTTTACAACCTCACAACGTGGTCCAGGTTTGAGCGAATGCACGATCTAATACTGGATCTGTAGCGGCGCCCCCCTACGCCGCACCCTTCTAGCCTCGGGGTGAAGGACGGTGGGCTCCCTGTCGCCAAGCGGCTTCTGCGGCAAGTTTGCGCCTGCCTGACACTAGACCCCAGGCACCTCTGTTCCGGAAGGTGGACGTGAGCTGTGGGCAGAGAGGTCAGAGCTTCTGTTATTTATGCAGCGTGCAGTCTCCTTACATTTCACATTATTTCACCCTGTCGGGGGGTGGCTGGGGAAGGAGACGGCCAAGAGTTACGATCAAGGACGGTTGGATGTAACTGCTCAGTGAATCATTTAGCGGGATCTGCACCAATTTCCTCCATCGACTCTTCCTTTCTCAGTCTTTGTGATAATAGAGACTCTTCATTGAGTGATTACAAAGAGCTGGCCGGTGGGCTGGGTCACAGCTGTGAACACATCGTGCTATAGATGTTGTAACAACATACAGAAGGAGGCATCAGTCTCTTTAGTTCACTGTGAGGAAACTGAGTCTCAGAGAAGAGGACTTGTGGGAGGGGGAACTGGCAGAGATCTAGCCAGTTCTTAATCTTAAATCTGTGAGGTTGCTTGATTTCTTTTTTTAAACATTTAGTTATCTTTGAGAGAGAGAGACAGAGAGACAGAGATGGAGACAAAGCATGAATGGGGGAGAGTCAGAGACAGAGGGAGACACAGAATCAAAGCAGGCTCCAGCCTCTGAGCTGTCAGCACAGAGCCTGACATGGGGCTCAAACCCACGAGCTGTGAGATCATGACCTGAGCCACTAGGAAGCTGAGAGAGGCAGGAAGTATGATAAAAAAAAAAAGAAGAAAAAAAAAAAAGAAAAAGAAAAGAGTGATGGCCATAATGAACAGCATTTTGCTCAATTCTGGGCAAGTCTTGTGCTGTGTGACTCTAATTAAAATCTGACTGGTTTGGTCCAAAGGAGATACTACTTTCTATAGAACATGGATTTGATCTCCTTAAATGAACACTGAAATGATGTCTACGTTATGAAAACAGCAATGAGCTGTTCCTTGTGGACTTTAACTGAACAGCTTTTGATCTGAGCTAACGTAGGTACTGTTTATCTCTCTGTTTCCAGTATCTAGGCGATACTTAACACTGGTCCTGCCCAGAGATACCTTGAGAAATTTTAGGGACAACAAAACAACGAAAAATGTTTGCCCAGCCCTAAGTGCATTTTGGAATTATATTGGTTTAGAATGGTACTTGGAAAACAGCTACCTCTTTGAGTTCTTCAGGTGACGTATATGAGGGCCACCATTCCTTCCAACTGAATGTCTACAGCTTTGCAAAACTGCCATCCTTCCTCAGAGCCTTCACACACACTGTTCCCTCTTCCTAGAATTCTTTTCCCTCCAGGCTTTACCTGGCAGCATTGTACTCATCTCTCAGGTCTCAGTGAAACATCTCTTTCAATGAGAAACCTCCTCCCCGACGGATGAGCAGACCCTATGGCAGCTTCCATGATTCATGTTCCTGTGTTCACACACTATACAATCCATTCTTCTTGAGGTAGGTGAAGTCTTGACTTGCCAATGGCCATTGAATACTGCCTAGGTGAAGGGGTTTTGCAGATATAATTAATGTCCCAAATTAGTTGATTTTATGTTCGACAAAAGGAGATTATCTTGCCTTTCTGGGCCCCCACTTCATCAGGTGAAGGCCCTTAAAAGAGACGAAGCATTTCCTGAGACAGACTTTTCTTGTGGGTTTGATGAAATAGGTGGCCATAGCCAGGTAACGAGGTCTTTATGGCAAAAAACTGAGTTGAATCTGGGCTCCCAGGGTGATCTCCAGCCAATAGTACAAGAAGTCTGGGACCCTTGGTCATACAACCACAGGGAAATCAATTCCACCAATGATTTGAATAAGCTTGGAAGGACATGGGTCCCCATTTTAGCCTTCAGATGAGAACATGACCCAGCCAACTCCTTGGCTGCAAGCTTGTAAGACCCCGAGCTGGACCCTGCTGTGTTCCTATTCCAGGCTTCCCACGGAGTCCAGCCCACATCCTCCTCCTGGCCTTCTTTCTGGCATTTCCCCCTTGCCCTGCAGCAGGGTTGGGCAAACTACAGCCCGCGGGCCAAATCCTGGCTAACAACTAGCACCTAAACACTTTATGTAATCCATGAGTTATTTTTGTATGTGCTTGGAACAAAATTTTTAAAGAAAACTATCTGATGGCACTTAAAGATTCTATAAGATTCAGAGTTCTGAGACTATAAATAAAGTTTTATTGGAGCCCAGCCACACCCATCGGTTTACAAGATGCCTGTGCTGGTGTTCTTAGCACGGCAGCAGAGTTGAGCAGTATGGACCACAGAGACAAAATTATTTACTATGTGGCCTTTTATAGTAAGAGTCGGTCAACCTCTGACCTAGAGCTTGAGAGTTATAGATGGAGATGATAAAGCAGAACAAGCTTTTTCCACCTGCTTTCCTCGGAGGTCAAGCATGGGAGTTGAGTGCAAGTAGTGTGGGGGGAGCACCTGAGGAAGGTGGAACAGACACCGGGGTGCACAGAGGCAGCAGCGCTGTGGGTGAAGCGCTGTGCCCTTCCAATGGCACTTGGACAGTCACTCAGGTCTTACGAAAGATGTTTTATTTATTTATTTTTTAAGCTTATTTATTTTGAGAGGGCGGGGAGAGACAGAGAATCCCAAACAGGCTCTGCTCTGTCAGCACAGAGCCCCATGCAGGGCTCTATTTCACAAACCATGAGATCATGACCTGAGCCAAAACCCAGAGCCAGACGCTTAACCCACTGAGCCACTCAGGTGCACCAAGGAAGACATTTTAAGATCCTGTGTGACATTCCCTGAAGCCTCTCAGAAACTATTGGGGGCAATTCTAGAAAGATCTGAGGGCTTATATGATATGCCAGTGGAGATGAGTCAGCAAAAGTTTGTATCAATATTAATGTCACTTCATTTGAACCGACTGCTTGTTGAGGGGTGGGGAAAATCCCCTTTGAGCTGAACTGCCAAGACATCCTGGCGGCTGGCCACAGACTCGACTCAGCAGCTCAGAAACATGGCCCATGTCTCCGTGCCCAAAATGAATCTGAAAGCAGAGGCAGTTTTCAAAAATGTGAAGTCCAAAAAAAACATACTTTGTCCAAAACATTCACCTAAATAAATCAGAAACAATGTTTATTACTGTGCATTTTCTGGGTCTTTTGAGTTGTTTTCTCTACATGCATTCCCTGATTATTGAAGTAATGTGTAGTCATTGCGGAAAAGTGCAGGACTTGATAGCAGAGTCGAAAGGGTTATAATCGCACCATTCAGAAGCAATTGATTTAAACTCTGGGGCTATTTCCTTTGTATTTCTCTATTTTCTTCCTTCTTCCCATCCTTCTTTCTTCTTCTTTCTCTTTTACTTCTGCCGCTTCTGCTATTGTTTTGCACAGAGAAGATCATACTATCTGTGGATTTTTTACTTTTCTGTTTTTCTTGCCTTTTTATATACTGCATACATCATTTCTAAGATTATTGAAAATTTGTTGTGGACTAATATTTCTCAATGCGGGGCATGGGTAGTTTGGTCCCCCAGGGGGCATTCAGCAATGCTTAGAGGCATTTTTAGTTGTCTTTATTGGGGCGTGGAGGGAGCTGGTCTTAAATATCCTATACTACACAGGGCTGTTCCCCACAACAAAGAAGTATCCAATTCCCAGTGTCAACAAAGCACTGGTGTTGAGAAATTCCGCTGTAGGTATGTAATTTTTGTTTTTTTAATTATTTTTTTTAATGTTTATTTACTTTTGAGAGAGAGAAGATGAGAGAAAGTGAGCAGGGGAAGGGCAGAGAGAGACAGAGACACAGAATCCAAAGCAGGCTCCAGGCTCTGAGCTGTCAGCACAGAGACCAACATGGGGCTTGAACTCACAGAGCATGAGATCACAAGCTGAGCTGAAGTCGGACGCTTAACCGACTGAGCCACCCAGGCGGCCCTGTAGGTGCATAGTTTTTTATTGAGGTGTCATCAACATGTTATATTAATTTCAGGTGTACAACATAGTGATTCAACATTATATACATTATGATCACCACGGTAAATTTAGCTACCGTCCATCACCATACAAAGCTGTTGCAATATTATGAACTCTTTTCCCTCTGCAGGACATCACATCCCTATGTCTTATTTATTTTATACCTGGAGGTCTATACCTTGTACAGTCTGACATTTCACTTAGCATGACACCTTCTAGGTCCATCCATATTGTTGCAAATGGCAAGATTTTATTCTTTTTTTATGGCTGAGTAACATTTCACTACATATAGATATAGATAGATATAGATATAGATATGGATATGGATAGATGTGGATATAGATATAGATATAGGTATAGGTATAGATAGATACGGGTATAGATAGAGATATAGGTATAGATATATAAATCTCACATTTTCTTTATGCATTCGTCTATGCATGGACCTTTGGGCTGTCCATCTTGGCTACTGTAAATAATGTTGCAATGAACATAGAGGTGCATGTATTTTCCCAAGTTAGTGTTTTGTTTCCTTTGGATAAATACCCAGAAGTGGAATTCGTAGAGAGTAGAGTCTTTTTTTTTTATTTTTAAAGGGACCTCCATACTGTTTTCAATAGCGGCTGCATCATTTCATGTTCCCACCAACAGCGCACAGGAGTTCTCTTTGCTGCACATCCTTGCCAACCTTGTTGTTTCTTGTCTTTTTGATATTAGCCAATCTGACAGGTGTGAGGTGACATCTCCTTGTGGTTTTCATTTCGTAGATATCACTTTTGATGTTGCGCATTGTTGTTATTGTTTGAAAGCCTTTTATTTATTTCAACATAGTTGTCTGTTGTTGGGTATTTATTTTGATTTTTTTAAACTTTTTTTTTTAATGTTTTATTTATTTCTGGGGGGGGGGACAGCGTGAGCAGGGGAGGGTCAGAGAGAGAGGGAGACACAGACTCTGAAATAGGCTCCAGGCTCTGAGCTGGCAGTCAGCACAGAGCCCGACGCGGGGCTCGAACCCACGAACCGCGAGATCGTGACCTAAGCGAAAGTCGGGCACTTAACCGACTAAGCCACCCAGGCGCCCCTTTGATTTTTTAAACCTAATCCAAATAGCATCAAAACATGCTCATGTGTTTTGAATTAACGTGAAGCATTAATATTCCTCTCTTTTCCTTATAAATGCTGAAGCGAGTTGAAGCCGTGAATATCCCAAGTGTCAGGGGACCAGGGCTCAGCAGTAGGTGTGGGCTCCCCCAAAGCAAGGCCTGTATGGTTCTTTGTAGTCTCAGGGCCCAGCAGGCAGCCTGGAACATAATAGTTTCTCCATAAAAACAGATGCTATACAGTGGTTAATAATGTTTGTAAATGCTTGCTGGTGGGCAAGGATTCTCAGGTTTGTCTACATAGCATTCAGTCCACCGTGTCCTTTCGTTTCTTTCTGTGAACTTTGTTGGCTCTGAGGACTGGTACTTAGGAAGCAGATGTTAAGTCACTTGGTTGCTTTTGTGGTATTCTGCCAACATCATGGGGGGCTCGGAGATGTCGTGTTAGCGTATAATTGTTATGCTACATCAGCAACCGTAGAGCAGAAAGGCATTGGTGCAGACACAGAGACTGAGCAGCTCATTTTACAGATAAGAATACTGAGGCCTGGAAGGGAAATGGCTCCGCTAAGGTTTATATCCCCTGACCTGTCGGGTGCGCGGACAGTCAGAGAGAACGACTGCCTCTGGGGCCACTGTGCTCTCCCTTCGAAACGCCGGGGAGAAGCCCTACAGGGGCCCCTTGGCCTTGCTCTGTATCAGCTGTGGGGCTCCAGGCCACAGGGAGCCAGCAGCCGCACACCACGCCTGTGCACAGAAGCCGGCAGGCCCTCCCCAGCAAGGCCCGGACACGGTCTGCTCTCCCGGCCCTGGGCCACTGTGGCCCCCGCCCCCCAAGTCAGCCCCGTCTCCCCTGAGCTGCAGATCCATCTAAGTTTCTCCAAGTGTGCTCATGGGCCGCGTGCACCAAGAGCCCGGGGACTCCTGGGTGCCACCCACAATGTGCCCACTATTTTATAAAAGCTTCCTAGTGGCTTCTCATGCGTGCTGGGGTTGGAGCAGCAGCGGGCTAGGCCGGGGCCAACAGATTTATTTATTTTCTTTAAAGGACCGTACGGTCTCTGTTCTAGTGACTCGGGGGCACGAAAGCAGCCACGGACAGTACATGACGGCACGGCTGGCTTTGGCCTCCGCGCCGGCCTCGGAAGAGGTCATCCGAAAGAACGTGAAGCCTAATCCTCGGGGAAGTTGGTGTCCATTCTCATTTGACAGAAGGAGACTCCAGGAGACACCGGCTGGGCTGCAGGTCTGTAGGTCTGCGTCTGATTTTGAGCTCTGCTCCCATCTCCTTGCGTGGGCTTGGCAGCTCCCTCCCTGCGTCCCTCCCTTCCCTAGGACTGAGTCCCCACCTTGTACCGGCTGACCTCTTCATTCTCTATCTGCTCAGCTGGCACGCCTCCTTGCCTTCTCCTCCATCGGGTGGCATCCGGGGGTCCCAGCAGGGGAGGTCTGCTGCCTGTGTGGGGCTCAGTGTAGGGAAGGAAGGGTGGGGGCCCTTGCTTGGCCAGGGTTCACCTCCCAGCAGCTTCTGGGAGCAGCTCTGGGCTTCTGGGCACAGTCTGGAGCTCCCAGGGCCAGGGGTGAGTCACTCAGCAGGGCCAGGACTTGCCCTGCTCACCCCTCCCTGCAGGCGCTGCCCTCCAAGGCTCCCGTGCCGCCCTGCTGGCTCTGAGAGGATCGCAGGCTCATGTGTCACATGCTTCAAGAGCAGGGACTGTCCCACCACTCTTTCCATCCTCAGACCTCAGGCCTGTGTTTGTATACACCAGGAGCTTCATCAATGCACGTCCAACAAAGTTCAGAAAAGCAGGTCCCATTTCGTGCTTTCCATAGCAGGTAGTGACCTTTTGGAGACTCTTGCCCCCAACAAGTAGAAAGAGCGGAACTATGACTTTATTGTAGGGAAACTGAGGCTCCTGGAAGCTCAGAGGCCCCTGGTGGGTTGTGCTCATTTACCCCAAACTCTGCCTTCATTTTTTTCCCTTTCTTCCTCTGTCACAAAATCCCTGTCTCCCAGCGGCGGGCCTCGTCCGTGGTGTGACCTTGGGCACCCCTTTTCCTCAAGTTCTGTCTTGGGATTGTGGTCCTCATACTGGAGACTGCCTCTGAGGGCCTCGGGCAGCCCGGTGTGGGCTCAGGTTTCAGGGTCGCCCGAGAGCGAGAGTGGGGATCGGTGGGGTTCAGGAGACAACGTCCAGGGAGCTGCTGCGGGCGGTCTGTGGCTACCCTGGGGCACACTGCTCCCTGCTTTCTGGCCCCCTTTGCTGACCTTTGCTGAGAACCTCAGCCAGCACCTCCATGCACACTGCTCCCAGCTACCTTCTTACTTAAGAAGAGTTTCCGGAGACTGACTCCATGTCGGAGTTTGCTCTCAGCACTGAAGACGCATTGGAGGATTTAGGGATGCTCCTTCCCTCGAGAGGGACACTGTTCACTTCATGCCCCACGTAGTCTTCCAGGACGTCAGTTGAAGACCTCTATGATTAGGCCATTCTGGAAATTCAAACTCAATCACCTACAATGTGTTTCTTGGGGCGTCTGGGTGGCTCAGTTGGTTAAGTGTCTGACTCTTGGTTTTGGCTCAGGTCATGATCTCACGGTTTGTGAGTTCGAGCCCTGTGTTGGGATTCTCTCTCTCTTTCTCTGTAAGCAAACTTTAAAAAAAAAAAAAAAAAGCCATTTCTTGTTCTCTCTCCTCCTGCCACTGCCTCGCCCTGACCCTGCTCTCATCAGAGCACCAGAACTCTGTCCTGACACCCAGTTTCCACGTGTGCCCTGCATCACCTGCTCCAGCCACGCAGGCGTCCAGCCTTCTTGACAGTCCATCTGCCACATTGGTCTCCTTCCTTGGGTCTTGTCTTCACTTGCAGGATGCTTAGAGGCTTGTGCCAGACATCCGCAGGAGACGCTCACTTTGCCGCACTGAGCCACTCTCTCCTTATTTTAACAGGCCTCTAGTGCCCTGTTTCTCAAGCCACGCCACGCACTGGGATCCCCCAGAAATCCTGCGGAAATGAGGTTCCAGTTTTGGAAGATGGCCTGACATATCGCAGATGATGTTCAGGTTCTGCTGCATGGGTGTCACTTGGAGAAGCAGGGTCCCAGAGCATGTGGCTTCCTCTCTGGAACTCCCCTTCTCTTAGTTTCATTGACTGTCAATCACTAGCCTAAACCCCTCCAGTTAGACTGGCAGTCAGGGCCTACACCTGTTGGTCGGTGGCTTTCTCATTTGTATTTTATCTCCTGCTTCATAAATTCTTCTTCTTCTTCTTTTTGGCTCACCGGTCTCCTTCACACCCCATTTCCCATCTTGGTTCATGTATCTTTCACACCAAGAATGCCACTGTCTTTCTCTCCATTTGTATAATCCTTACTTATCCTTCAAGTTAAGCCGAAGTCCTATCTCCTCCACTTCTCTGGTCCACAGACCCCTAGCCAGGTCTGGAGTTCCTGAGACACACACCCTTCAACACACTTCTCTGATAAGTCTCAGTAGCTGCCAATTTAATGGTGGTGCCCTGTCTGCCCAGCTAACTAGGTGTTGAGTACCTTGTGGCCATCACTGCACAGTATCTACATGACAGTGCCTGGTCCATAATCGAAATCAAACAAACAGTACTAATAATGGCTTTTATTGTCCATCTTTTATTGATGGAAGTTACGATTTTTTTGTTGTTGAGACCACTAAGCTTTGGGGTACTTAGTCTTTAGGGTACTTCTATCCTTCTTACAAATGTATTGGTTCCTCTTCCTGGAACATCACTTTCTGTGTCCGTTCATCCCTTACCTGGTTAACAATCATTTACTGTATGGGTCTCCTCACAGATGGTCTCCAATCAGTTCAGTCCTTTCCAGATTGGTTTCTTTTATCTGATGTCATTTGCATAGCACTCTGTATACCTCTTTTGTGCTACAAATCACATTTGGAATTATTTCCATTTGACTAGTGTTCCCGATTATTTCTTCCTTTCCCTGTGAGAAGATCGTATGTCCTTGCCTGTTATTACATGGCCTGCAATTCCTCTTTAGGAGGTGAACATTCTTCATCCCATTTATATGAAGCCTGGCCATGGACTTGATCTGGGCGAAGGATGTGAGAGGAAGTGACGTATGTCATAACCCAGGGAGCTGTAGAAACCACTAGTGTGTGATTGAACCACTATGTGCTTTCCCTCTATAACAAACAAGCATGCCCTGGATAGAAACTGCTCCTTTGGTTTAGATCTAAAATTGAAGAAGAAACAGATAAAACCATGGAGCAGAAGCTATCCAATGCACAGAGGACCTGCAACACGAGGGATAAATATTCTTTTGTTATTTGAGCCATTGAGACATGGGGGTTGCTTGTTCATACAGCATAACCTATCTAAAGCTGACTGATACAAGGTCTAGCTACCCTGACAGATTACTAGCTATGGAAGGTCAGTGACAAGTTTACCTTATCTACCAGTGACTGCTCTTGACCTGCAAGTGTGCTTGTAACTACAGGCCCTTTGGTAGATACTTGTCTGATTGAAACACTCCTCTGATGAGCTTATCTGTAATGCCATCTATATATTAAATCAAACCTGCACGAAATCTTGCCTATAGACACTGTGCTCAATACTATTTTGTAAAAGGGGACACAGAGATGAATCAGATGCTGAATCTGCCCTACTGAAAAGATTCATTCCTGGGAGGCCTGGGGGGCTCAGTCAGTTAAGCATCCAACTTCAGCTCTGGACATGATCTCACAGTTCATGGGTTCGAGCCCCACATCGGGCTCTATGCTGACAGCTCAGAGCCTGGAGCCCGCTTTGGATTCTGTGTCTCCCTCTCTCTCTGCCCCTCCCCCACCCACACCATGTCTCTGTCTCTCTGTCTTTCAAAAATGAATAAGCATTAAAAAGATTTTTTAAAAAATTCATTCCATAAAGAAGTAAGAAAATCACGCTTTTAAATAAAGAAAAGACAACCATGCCTGATATCCACGAACTTGCAATACAGCCCATAGGCGTTTCTGCAGATTATGTTAATGATCCTAATTCTTTACCTTTGTCTGTACCATTTACTTTGTCATGTGACTTTTCAGTTCTTCTCACTGAAGGAGTGGAGTGTATTTCACTGCCCTTGACTTTCTCTTCAGCCACATTTCTGACTTTGGCCAAGAAAATGATGGTATGCCAGTTTCAAGCCTAGGCTTTAAGATGTGCTGTGTTCTTTTTGCTCTTTTGTGTGTCTGCCATTGGTGAGAGAAGACCACGTGGAGCAGAGGCAGGGTGACCCCACAGCTGGTCACCAGGAGTGTGAGTGACCCCATCAACACCAGCAAAGCCACTTTCATACCTAAAGGCCCTCCCGGCCTTTACTTCAATACCTCCAGTGGTTTCTTTTGATTTCTTTATTTAAATTCAAGTTAGTTAACACACAGTGTGGCTGTGGCTTCAGAAGTAGAGCCCAGGATTCATCTCTTCCACATGACACCCAGGTCTCATCTCGAAGAGTGCCGTCCTATGCCCTTCACTCATTTAACCCTTCCCCATCCACCCAGCAACACCCAGTTTGTTCTCTGCATTTAAGGGTCTCTATGTTTGTCTCCCCTTCTGTTTTTATCTTATTCTTCCTTCCCTTCCCCTATGTTCCTCTGCTGAGTTTCTCAAATTCCACAAATGAGTGAAATCTGATATCTGTCTTACTCTGACTTATCATTTAGCATAAATACCCTCTAGTTCCCTCCATGTTGTTGCAAATGGCAAGATTTCATTTTTTTTCACTACCAAGTACTATTCCATTGTATGTATATGTCACACCTTCTTTATCCATGCCTCAGTAGGTGGACATTGGGGATTTTCCATAATTTGGCTTCTGTTGATAACACTGCTATCAAGATTGGGGGGCATGTGCCCTTTGAATCGCATTTTTGTATCCTTTGGATAAATTCCTAATAGTGCAATTGCTGGATTGTAGGGTAGTTCTGTTTTTAACCTTTTGAAGAACCTCCATACTGTTTTCCAGAGTGGCTGCACCAGTTTGCATTCCCACCAAAAAGGGGAAACCTTTTTCCACATCCTCCCCAATATCTGTTGTTTCCTGAGTTGTTCGTTTTAGCCATTCTGACAGGTATGAGGTGGTATCTCAATGTGGTTTTGATTTGTATTTTCCTTCAGTGGTTTCTTTTAACCTATCAAGTCAAAATACAAATCCTTCACATGGTTCAGGATGACCCTTGTCTCTCCCTTATTCTCTCTGCGTTTAAAGTCACCATTCTGGGGCTCCGGGGTGGCTCAGTCGGTTAAGCATCTGATTCTGAATTTTGGCTCAGATCATGATCTCACAGTTTGTGGGTTTTGAACCCCACGTCAGGCTCTGTGCTGACAATGCAGAGCCTGCTTGGGATTCTTTCTCTCTCACTCTCTGCCCCTCCTGCTCTCTCTCTTTCAAAATAAACAAATAAACTTAAAAAAGTCACCATTTCTCCTTGGATCTCTGAATATATGAGCCTTCTCAAGTCTCTGAGTCCTTGTATATGTTGTTCTCTTGGCATAAAAAAAAAGATTTTTTTTTCCTCTTCTTTTTTTGTGTATAACCTCTACTTATCTTCCAGGTCTTCCCTAGAGTCTCTTCCTTAGAGAAGCTTCTCCCAACCTCTCTAAACAGGCTTAGGTATTTTTACCCTATGTTTCCATGGTGTCCATTCTCAGAGCCAATAGTAGACGGTAAAACTGTGCACACCTCTGTATCTGTACCGGTTCAAATATTGAAATGCTTTCATAATTGTTGATGGTTAGCTATTGCTCTTGCCCCCAAGGCCAAGTTCTGGCCACCCTGGCTCTCCCTGGGATACTGCCCCACCTGGCCCCCCATATATGCATAATCGGACAGCTGAAGATGGGTCCCCTCATGCTGCAGAGGACTTCCAGATCCGTGATTTGGGTTTACAGTCACCTCTGACTGGAATCAGTGAATTGTGATTGATCCATCTAGCCCATGCTCATATGACACGTTATGATTATTTGGCAAATAATATTGTTCCATTTGAATCTCCAGAAAGCAGGGACAAGAGGAGAGGGTCGTTAAGGCTAAGTCCCATCAGATTCACCCTGGAGACGACGCAGAGGTTTCCAGGGCACACGTGGATGGGACTGCGAAGCTGTGATGTTCTGGAGCCAGCTACGTTATGCTGAGACATCGTTGGGCCTCCTGGTCAGATTTTTACGCAGTTCGATCTCCATTTGTATGGTAAGCAGCCCCTGAGACCGTCCCCCGTGATCCTGCTACTTGATATCCATGTTCTTGTGTTATCTACTCTCCACAAGTGTGCACTGGACCCACTGACTCACATCTAACAGAGGGAGTGTGGCAGGAGTGATTGGATGTCCCTTCCAAGGTTAGGTTACAAAGATGACACTGCTCTTGTCACGCTCACTCTCTCTTTTCTGACTCTCTCAAGCAAAGTCAACTGCCATTTCACGTGCTACCTCATGGAGAGGCCTATGTGTCAATAAACGGAGGCCCTCGGCACATCGCCCACAAAGGACTGAAGGAGGACAATAGCGATGTTAATGAACTTGGAAGATCTCCCTCCATTGAACCTTCAGATGACTGTGCTGGCCAGCACCTTGACTGCAGCCTCAGAAGAAACCTCGAGACAGAGGCACCCAGCTAAGCTACCCTCGGTTCCTAACCCACAGATGCTGGTTTGGTTGTAAATCACTAGATGTTGGGGAACGATTTGTTATGCGGCAATAGGTATCTAATACAGTTTGTTAAGTGAGTAGTCCAACCTATTTTTAGCAGCAGAATACACTCACCTCCCTCACATGAATGGTCGGATCTCAATTCTACAGATTAGGTTTGGCTTGTATTTTGCTGCTTATGAATCTACACGCAAGTATTCACATCCCCTTAACACTCAATGAGACATACTGTGTGCCAGACATGAACTGCAGATTCCTGGCAATGTTGTGTTCATCTCCGCACCCCAGGATCTTATCCCATAAGAGCGATTCCATAACTATGTGTTGAGTTAAATTCTCTCACCAGTGGTTAGCTATTAAGACCTGCATTTTACTGAGAAAGGTGCCTAGGGCTTAAATGATTCAGAGAGGGTCACATAAATGGCATTAGGTCTTCCACACAAATTCTAACGCTGCCACGTGTGTACTCCAGAATTTCCATAGTGGGTAAAATAGCACACTGCAATCTGAAATGGCAGTGTCTCCCTTTCTCCCTAAAATACTAGCTCAACATAAGCAGGTGGCTTTTAAACATATTTTTATTCAAGGATTTCATCCAAAAAGTCTTTGTTATCCATCCCTCCCCCCTGCCCCCCGCCATGTCAAGTACAGTGAAATGGTCGTTACCATGTTTTCAATGGATTCCTGGGGTATAGTTCTTTACTGATGACATGTTGGAAATAAGTAACAATTAGGTTATTTTAGTCCTCACTAATAATGTTCATGGAGCAATTGGTAAGTTGGTTTTTTTTTTTTTTTTGGTGGGTTTTTTTTTCCTGAGTTAATAAGAAACATTTGCAGCNTGGTATGTTTAAATACCACAAAACAGCCCATATCCAAACAGGTGTGCGATAAAACAGTATAAGTAAAGTGTTCGGTATGAAGTTTAGCCCCGAGAAAATTGTGTATGAAACTTTTTCCCTCCCATCCTGGAATAAAACACATATATACATATATATAATGTATTCATATTATACATATAAAATATATATTATATGTATGTATGTATATGTATATGAAAGAGAGAGAGAGAACAAAACCAGCTTCTTATATCCATCCTCCTCAAACTTCACAGCTGGAAAAACAGCTCTTATTCCAAGAGCTGAAAGTAAAAGTTGTTTTACTTTTTTTTTTTTAATGCCCAGATAAACAAAACCTTGCTAGGGGAGTGATTCTACTTTTGCAAATGTGGCCTTGAGCTAGGATCTTGTAAAAAACACTCACCTCTTCTCAACCCTTAAGAAATATGTCTGCCTCTTTGAATTAGCGATGGTCACTTCATGTTGTGCTGTGATATTTTTAAACAATGTTTTTGTTGGTACAGTTTTCTTAACCACGTGGGCACTTGACTTAGGGCGTTAAGAATATGGATGCCGGAGAGAACTGTTTGGTTTCCATTAAGACCTGCTAAGTGCACAGGAAACATGGTTCGGAGCAGGGAGAGGTTATAAAAACTGTCCCTTGCTTCATGCCATTTCTTTCCGGCCAGGAACAAAGTTGGGGCAAGGAGCCGGTCCGTGCCACCAAGTCTGGACGTATGTGGGTTAAATATTTCCCCCTGGGCTGTTCTCGGTGTTTGCGATCCTATGTCCTTTGCCAACCTGTGTCTAGGTTGGGGGAGCGGCTGTGTAGACAGAGCCCAAAGCCCCAGGAGGTCACAGACACTTGACATTTGTCAGTGGTGGNATAGTCGAAACTGAGTCCCACTCAGCTCCTGGAGAGCATGGTGCTTGCCCCTTCTGAGTTGGTTTTCTGGCTCTCCGATAGCCCTGTATGCCCAGCAGCTATGAAGATTACCTACGGTTAACACATGCAATGTCTGTCACAGAGCAGATATTCAAGTGATGGCCACTTGTTTATAAGTTTATGTATTTATTTTGACAGAGAGAGAGAGAGAGAGATCAAGTGAGGGAGGGGCAAAGAGAGAGGGAGAGAGAACCTTAAGCAGGCTCTGTGGTTTCAGAGCAGAGCCTGACACGGGGCTCAATCCCACAAACTGCGAGATCATGACCTGAGCTGAAATCAAGAGTCAGACGCTTAATGGATTGACCCCCCCCAGGCACCCCAATTAATGGCCACTTTTATCCTAACTGTGGTTCCTGCTTTCCTCAAGAAGTTTCCCCTTTGAATCCATCTCTCCTCTCAACACACACATGCCTGGAGCCGTCTCTCTCCTCCTTGGAATAGCTTTCCCTACACGCTGTGCACACAGGTGAACCTTGCTGAGCAGAATAGAGATGAAAACAGCTGTGTAGGAGTCCTTAGACTGTGGTAGCTAAGAATGTGAGTTCTGGGGCCATCTGGATGGCTCAGTCTGTTAAGCATCTGAGTCTTGGTTTCAGCTCAGGTCATGATCTCATAGTTTATGAGTTCAGGCCCCGCGTCAGACTCTGCGCTGGTCCCAAGCCTGCCTGGGATTCTCTCTTCCTCTCTCTCTGCCCACTCCCTCTCTCAAAATAAATAAACTTAAAAAAAGAAAAAACAGTGTGAGGTCTGAACTGAGACCTGCTTCAGATTCCATCCCATTTCCTTTCTAACCGAGTAAATCCTTTGAGCCTCAATTTTCTCACCTGTAAAATGGGAATAAGAGCAGCATGCTCTATGGAGTGGGTCTCCTAAAAATGCCCGGGGGCCCTCAAGCCCTTCCTTCGTGCATCCATGAAACCCACAGACTTCTAATGGTGTCTTCCATGGGTTTGTTAGCTGGATCCTGCCCCGTTGCTCATTCTTAACTCTAGTAACTATTCCAGGTACTTCTGGCCACGACTAGCCACCTCAGAGCTAGAAGTCACTGGCTAACATTTCAAACCCTAGGAACAGACATTCTGACTTATGTAGAACTCACTAGTTCACAGGGAACAGTCACTTAATTCTGCGTCTAGAATGAGATGGAAAGCCAGCACTCCTCTCTGAGAGAGAGAGAGAGAGAGAGAGAGAGAGAGAGAGAGAGAGAGAGAATGAATCCAAAGTAGGCTCCAGGCTCTGAGCTGTCAGCACAGAGCCCAATGAGAGACTCGAAGTCATGAACCTTGAGATCAAGCCCTGAGCTGAAATCAGATGCTTAACCACCTGAGCCACCCAGGCACCCCGCTTGCCTCTCTGTTATTAATGAGGGTCAGCGAGCAAGAGTCAGCAGCATGGCTAACGGTGCTTGCAGTACATTTGGTATCGTTTTGTGCGGCACTCTCTCTCCCTCTTGGTTTTGCTTTTTCTCTCCCCCCTCCCTTGCGGCAAGTATTATAAATAGGCCCCCTTCCTATCTGATCCGCCCCTAAATGTTTTTCATTTGAAAACCACAGTTAATTTTAGATAATTGTCAAAGATAATCTCAAATGTGTGTGTAATATAGACCCTAGTTCTAAGAAAAACATGTTTCTGGAAGACCTGGTTAGGGTCCCTCTTCCTCTGGCGGTACCGCGGCCAACATCTCTGACTGGCTTCCTGTGCTTGACAGAGACAGGTTGTACTGTAAGCCTGCTGGGTCCCTTTTCTAGAAGCACAGAGACTGCCTTCCCCTGGCGTTTCCCGTGGGTGACTTTAGAGCTGATGCGGGGGTTGGGGGGAAGCAAGAAGGGCGCTGTCCCCGGGTTTAGGATTCGCAGTGCTGGTGGTGCCCCACCGCCACCTGGCCGGCCCCTCACCATCTCCGTGCACATAACCCCGCAGCTGAAATGTGTAAAGGCTGCTCGCCGCACAGCCCTGGTTGTCTTTCAGAGCCTGGGCCGCATTTGTCCTGGCCCGAGTTAGGAGGTAAAGAACATTCCAATTGTGAGCCTGGATGGAAAAAAATATATTTGAAGTTTTTTTTTTCTGCTAACAAGGTATGCAGAGGACTCAAATTCCAGTAAACGAAGGTTAAAGACAGGCTGGTTTACAGAATCCAGTTGCCTCCCCCCCTCTTTAATTTTTCCATAAAGTGCAATAAAAAGCCACTACACTAACAAACATTTTGGGAAGGGAACAGGCCCCAGGCCAAGAAGCCACAAGCTTAAATGGGGGAAATCTGAACCCTGAGGCACAGTTTCCTGAGCAGAGTCATTAGTCAAGAAAGGATCAGGCATGAATAGCTGTACCCCGACCAAATCTATGGCCACCCTGGGCTCCTCGGGGCCACGCAGGTCAAGAGAGGGCAAACCCTCATCTTCATCTTAACTTGAGGAGCGCAAAGAGCACACTTCTCCACGACTCAGATTCTGTACCTGAGGAGCATGCGTGTCTTGCTTCGTTTAAAGAACGGAAAGCAAATCCAACACAATAACAATCAAGGGTCCAGCTGCATTTATTTATTTTTTTAATTTATTGTTGTGAAACACGGAGATATTATGCGAAAATGGATACAGAAGACTAAAGTTCCCCAGAGAGCTAGGTCAAGCATGAAAAGAAGAATACAGAGGAGGGGCGAACCCTACAAAATATTGACATACTACAAAACCATAATAATAAAATCAGTATGGTACTGGCTCAAGAACAGAGACCGATGAATAGAGCAGGCCTATTTATAAACGAAGCACTTGAAATATGATTAACATAGCTTATAAGTCATGGGCAACCGTTAGATTATTTAGTAGATGCTATTGAGAAACTTACCATGTGGAAAACAATAAGAATTGTATCCCTATATTATACAAAGTTGGACTCCAGATGAATGAGAGATAATACGAGTGGCAAAATTATAAGCTTAAGAGAAGAAAATTTAGAAGAATATTTTTGTGGTTTAGAGGTGGAGAACTTTCTGAGCAAGAGCTAAACTCATAAACCATAAGGAGGGAACCAAAGGGATGGTTTTGATTGTTCCAAAATTGAACACTTCTTTTTAATAAAGGATAGCAAAGATGAAGTTAATTAAAAATAGATATAGGAACACGGTATTCGCAATGTCCAAAACTGACTATGAACCAATCCCGGGTATGTGAGGGACACGTGTACAAGAAAAGGATTTTAAAATTCAGTAGAAAAGGATTTGACAGAGAGCTCACAGAGGAAGAAATCCAAATGGCTCACACAATATGAAGAGTTGTTTAAACTCATCGGTCATCAAATCCGGTGAGATATAAGCTTTAGCCCCATCAGACTGGAAAGTTTTGGTTGAGATGCTAAGATGACTTCTCACATCTTGCCCTTGGGGATATAGGTTAGTGAAGTCGTCCTAAAGAATAATCTCATAAAATTGGGTATCCATTTTTATCCATGTACATTAGAATCAAGAGTTCTACTTCCAGAATATTCCACAGAATCCTTATTTGGGTCCATGAGAGAGAATAGGAAAGTTTATCATGGAATAGAGACCTGTGGATGTTGGGCCAGAGAGGGAACCGAGAGGTCCACAGTTGAGGAAATGGGGAAGTGAAATGCCATGGGGTCTATTAGGGAATTCTCTGTACAAAGCAATCAGAAGGAATTAGCTGGAACTAAATGACCAATTAGCGGTATGTGAAGTTCTTAAAAATGCAGTCCTGGGCGAAATACAAGGAAAGCAACCAGTCAGGATTGTTGAAAGGATCAAATAGTAATACAACACTCAACATGGTGACTGGCCCAAAGAAGGTATTTGATTCTATCAAGAGGTAGGTGGAAAATCAGAAGGGTCGATCCATCCTGACAAAAGATTCGGGACTGTAGGACAGAGGGGTGGTACGTGAAACTATTCAAAATCGGATTTCTAGACTGTCTGCCAATCAACTGCCTTTATTGTGTCCTTTCTGGCTTACTTGGTAGCTGGATCAGAGCTTCTGTGAGAACAAAATCTCTGAACATGGAGAACAGCCTCACTGGCAGCCTGTGATTCATGGTCATGGATGGAATTTTGGCTGAGAGTGCTTTCACTGCTATATGCTTCACAGAGTATATTGAGTAAATTTCATATAGGATATGGAGAAGCCAATGTTCTCTTCTCCTCTATACCATGCAAATACTGTAAGGCATGTCCAACATATTAGCTTCCATTCCCTAAACATCAGTAACTGACAGCCATGGACATGAAGAAGGAAATGGATGAGGTTCTTTGATACTCTTGCTCTGGGAAGCATGAGAGAAGAGATTCCATTCCGCAAGCAGGAGGCCAGGGAGTTCTTTCTGAGCTAGGATACAGCAGGTTATTTACACTGTATTTGTGATTAGGGGTCACAGAGAGGGGCAAGGAGCTGAATTCCAAGAATGGAACAGAATCCAGCTCTCTAAGGAAGTCCAGGGTTTGGAAGACTCCCAAGGAGCGATAACTCAGGAACTAACCTGATGAACTGTTTTTAAATCAGCTTGAGAAATATAGTCAAACATTGAACAGCTTCCTAGAACTGAAGCAACCGGGCAAAGGTAAGCTTTTATTAGACCTTAGCAGTCCGCCCAGAGCGCTGGGCAGAGTGGAAGGCTCAGGTCTGTCTGGAAGGGGGAGAGCAAGACTTGGTTTTATTCTCCCCAGGAGGGGATTCTCTAGAGCAAGGAACGTTTTCCACCTCCTGGTAATTATTGATTCGAAGCTAAAATGCTGAACAAATGAAGTTAACTCAATATATTGAAGGCCTACCGTGTGCCTACAGGACTGTGGGGGCTTTTCCGTATCTTATGTCATGAATCCCCTCCCACAATCCTTCAGGGGAGAGATCATCACTCCCCATTTTTCACAAGATGAAAGGGAGTCTCTGGGAGGTTAGAGAAGTTCTCAAGGTCACGTGGCTTTTAAAAAGACTTGGATTCAAACTTAGACAGCTGATTCCGAATCAGAACTTTCTTCAGCCCAGGCTTGTGCTTCTACAAGGCATCAGGCATCCTTTGATGATCCCATCAAGGACTCCATGATATCAGGGTTGAAGGGATAAGTTGTCCTCTCGCCATCCATTTTTAAGCAACTATGCTAGAGGGGACGCTCTGTACTGGGGAAGAAGGAATGGAAATAATAGTGGCAACGAGCTTTTGTTGAGTTCTCCTTAGGTGCCGAGCACGGTGACAAACGGTCTGCATGACCTATGAGCCCATGAACTGATTATACTACTATCTCTATTTTTCTATTTGGGAAACTGAATTTCAAAGTTTAATTTTTTAAAAAGTTTATTTATTTATTTTGTGAGGGGGAGAGAGAGAGAGAGAGAGCTCTCAGAGGAGGCGCATAGAAAGAGGGAGAAAGAGAATCCCAAGCAGGCTCCACACTGCCAGCACAGAGCCCAGTGTAGAGCCCAAACCCATGAACCGTGAGATCATGACCTGAACTGAAATCAAGTGTCAGATGCTTAACCTACTGAGCCACCCACCCAGTTGCCCCTCAAAGTTTACTTAATTGTTCAAATCCTATATCTAGTACTTCATGGAGTAGATTCTAAATTTGACTATCAAACCAGTGTTTTGAACCAAACTGTTTTCCTAGGACATGGCGGTATGCAGTAGCCATAGCAATGACAGCTAACGTGGTGGTGTCACGGTGGCCTAAGCGGTGATGTCATTTTTGGTGGTGGCGGGAGGGGTGTGACGGTGGCAGTGGTGGTGGCAGTGTGGCTAAGGCTGGGATGGCGGTGACGACGGTGGTAGTGGTGTGGTGGCGGTGGGGGTGTTGGTGAGGACGGAGGTGACGGTGTTGGAGGTGATGGTGGGGTTAATGATGGCGATGACGGCACTGATGCTGACACGGTGGTGGCGATCCTGTCGTGGTGGTGATGGTGACGGTGGCGGGGCTGCGAGTCCTGGCGGTGGCAGCAGTAGCTGCGGTGGGCGGGGTTCACAGCAGCAGTGACGGTGGCCCCCGTGACAGGGGCAGTAGCCATGAGGATATTGGTAGGGGGTGTTAACACACTCTCCCCTGGCCGTATTTCTGAGACGTCCTCTGGAGAGTTTCTGAGAAAAAGCGTCTTCTATTTTCTGTGTGCCCGGAAGAGTTGAGTCACTTTTTCTCTATAGGTTGGCTTTTAATTCCTCTGCCTCTATTCACTTCCGTGCTATTGACAAGAGCTGCAGTTGTCCAGGACCAGCCGGGGAGAGACAGACCCCGTGACCGTTTCCCCGAAGGCGGCCTTTGGCCGCTCTGTGCGAGGACGCGTGACCCCCCGCCTCGCCCCTGGCACATTAACCAGGTGACTGCCTGCCAGGACCCAGCCCAGTCCAAAGGGATTTGGGATTCAGTGTCCCAAACAAGGCACTGATTAGCTGGTAATCAGGCAGCGATTAGCAGGTCGGGTCACCCACAGTTCAGTGCCCATTGTTCCCTGCAAAGTCCTGGGGGGTTGCCACGCGGCCAGAGAGTCTGAATGTCTGAGGACCCCAGTGCCGGCAGGTCGGCTGTGCAGAGCTGTGATTAGGGAAAAATCCTCTGTTCCCCGAAGCCCAGCCCCTCTGAGGAGGCAGTGCTGTGAATCCCCTCTGCCCATTCACACAAAAGGCTTTGGGGAAAGAATGGCTCGCTTAAGAGCCCAGCGGTGACAGGGAGGCGAGGCCCCAAGGGGACACTGAAGAACTAGAAGCAAATTAGCACATTCCTCTTCATGCACAGCAAAACCGGGTACAACTCAGCCCAGACTGGGATTTTGCCACGGTCTCGATGTGTGACCTTGGACGAGATATTTAACCTTGAGATTTGGATACCTTGGATTTTAAGATGATTAATAATAATACTTGTCTCTTAGGGTTGTTGGAGGTTTAGATTTTAACAATGAATGTAAAGCAGCTAATATAGTTTCCAGAAGACAGGAAGTGCCCAGTAAATGCTATCGCAGGTAGCATCGGTCATCAGAGAAACATCATCATTATTCAAAGTACTTTACTTAAAAAAAAAAAAACAAAAAAAAACGCCCAGTAACATCACTTCGAAGATGAGGCCAGTCCCTCCTTTGCAGACCTTCATAAAGATGAGGTGAGGAAATTCTTAGAAAGCATTCAACCCAGTGCCTCGTACATCATCAGCACTCAAAAAGTGGTAGGAACGACAATGCTAATCGTCATCATTGTTTTTCTTAAAGGCACATGTGAAGGATTTTTGCAGCATATCCCGCGGCATTGCAGTAGATACTCATGAAAAGTTAGAGCATGACTTTGAACTAAAAGGAGATTAATAAAGGGGATCATCTGGAGGTCTTGTTAAAACTCGGCTTCTTGATTTCATGAAGTCCGGGGTGAGGCCCCAGGTTTTGCATGTCTAATGAATTCCCAGGTGATTCCAAGCTTGCGGCTCATGGACTCCACTTTGAATAAGCAGGATGTACATTTTTGTGATGGAGACATATGTGTATATACCCTTCGATACAGAACCTTCCTAGGCTGTCCTTGAGATCAGGGACTGGGTGTGCTTTCTCTCCCCCTTGACTGCAATGTTCTCTCTTTCTCAAAAATTTAATAATGAACATGTAAAGGAAACATTAAAAAATGCAATACATTTTATCAATAGAGAAAGATCTTCCCTTCCCTTAACTCTTGTCCCACGGCCAGGTTCTCTAGCACATTCCTTGCCAGGTCTCCATGCCTGATGTTCCGATTTTCTCCTATAGCCACACTAGGCCTTTTCAGCGGCTTAACCACAAAGAAATCACATTAGCACACGCTCATTCCATAGGCTTCAGCTCTCAGAGGAGCAGGTGGGCCCCAGCTCAGATACAGCGGCCGGCCAGGGTTCAGGGCCCGGAGCCATGCAAGCCAGCCAGGTGTGAGGTGGACAGCTATTCACTTAGAGGAGCCCAGGGGGTTCTGAAGGCTGATTCTGGCTGTGTGTGGAGAAGACATCCCAACCAACATGGCAGGTATTTTCTGGAGTTGGAAAGAGCTCAAGAAAGTCCATCCTACCAACATGACAAATTCACTCGCCCTTCTCTAAGGACTGGGATGAGGGAAACATCCCCAGAATCTAAGGGTGGGCGGGCATAAGATCTTTTCTTCCTTTTGAGCACTCCCCCAAGGCCCCACCTCCACCCAGCCCTCCAAAAAAAAAAAAAAAAAAAAAGAAAAATTGGGTATGTGAGCCCAATATCTCATCTTCATCAGACTGTTATGGTCTCTGAGAGGCTGACAGGGTCTGAATGAGCATAGAGAACTGGGTTGAATTCTAACCTTGCCATTTAATAGCTAAACTGCCTTAACTGGATCTGGGGCTCTGTTTGTGCCCATGGGCTATGGGCAATGGTACCTTTAAGGTTAGGAGTTCTGGAGCTAAGCGATCCGAGCTTCTGGTCAGGCACGAAGCAGGCTCGCTGATGCCCGTGCTAATAAATGTTATGCTTTGTATTCAGGACTCCCTGTCCTTGTCACCACAGCATACACCTTGTGCCTGTCTGGAAGAACCCCCAGCCACCATAAAGTCCCTTGTACTGGCCACCCCCACCCCCTACCCCATTGCCGCGTCCATTCATATGTCAGTCAGACGCTGGTAAGAAACAGATGGTGTTCTCAGACTGCGAGCAGAGTCTAATAAAGGGACTTTTCACAGGGGTGAGAGCAGAGTTTAGGAAGTTCATAAAGGAAAACATAAGGCCCCAGGGCTGGCAACAGTAGTGGGGATGGTGGTTGAAAAGGACCATTACCCAGCTCTCCCCACGGCTTGAAAGGCCAAGGGGAAGAAGCAGTAGAAGAACCCAGAGAGGGGAACTGTGTGGAGAGAATTCCTGAC
>NW_027528369.1:3745459-3777816 GCF_008692635.1 Crocuta crocuta
GGTGGCAGCCTCCTCACCAGGGAGGGGGAGACTAAGGAATAAACCCAGACCCCTCTCTCCCTACCCACCTAAGCCTGCCCATGCTCTTGCCAGGACATTGGTGCACTTTCTCCTCTGACTACCTTCACCTGAATACCTTCTGACCTCACTGGGCCACTCTTTTATGTGCATGGTTACAGGCTCAAGAGATGAAAATTGCATTTCCAAAGGGGCCACCATGGCTACATTAATGCATGATGTACAACCCAAAGAAGGAACATATTAAAAGTGAAATTTACTTTAAAACTGATCTGTAAAGCACCATTCTAGGACCCTACAATCCTGGGTATCCAGTCTCACTGGTGATATAACCATGAAGCTCACTGAAAGACTTCCAGAAGCAGATAACTTCTAGAAGCCGAAAGATTCTCCCCAAGTTTCTATGGAACAAGAAGATGGCACCATTTTGTAGAACCCAAAAGGAAATCAGATGGCAGGATGCTGGTGCTTCCTAGGAGGTTGGGGGACGGGATGTCCCCCTGGGTTTAGAAGGAGGACAGTGAAGTTGGAGGGGGCACATGGAGCACTGTAGCAACTCTGTCAGTGCAAACCTGACCCTTACTTCATAAAACCTTCTAGACAGCCCAGTCTATCAGATCCCTCCTTGGAGCTCACACATTCTTTTAGTGTTTGGCATTCATTGGTTTCCATTAATTCTCTCTATGAATAAATCATTTCCTGAGTAGACTGTCAAATCCCTGAGTGCAGGAAGGTGCTATAATATAAGGATAACATCCTGTGCTTTAGAAAAGTTGGAGGTTTAGGGAACACCTGGCTGGCTCAGTTGGTGGAGCATGTGCCTCTCCTCCTGGGGTTGTGAGTTCGAGTCCCATGGTGGGTATAGAGAATACTTAATGTTTTAAAAAATATTTATTTATTTTTGAGAGAGAAAGAGACAGAGTGCAAGTGGGGGAAGGGCAGAGAGAGAAAGACACAGAATCTGAAGTCGGCTGTAGGCTCCTGAGCTGTTGCACAGAGCCCAATGTAGGGCTTGAACCCACGAGCCATGAGATCATGACCTGAGCTGAAGTCAGATGCTTAACTACCTGAGCCCCATAAAAATTAAAAAATCTTTGAAAAAAAACTCCTGAAGGTTTAGAAAGATAATATATGCAACATCTTCAGCATGTAACTGGGCACACACAGAGAGTGATGAATAAATAGACTTATGATTATTAATTATTCTTCTATTCTTTATATGCCCTGCCATGGTGAAAATACACCCCCATCTCTCTCTGTCTCTCTCTCTATCTCTCACACACACACACATACACACATACACACACATGAAACAGCTTTCTTCTGCACCTTCTGTGGGCCATTTATTATGTACAACTTCACATACCTTCTCACAATATTTCTCCAACTTTGTTATGCACGGAAAGTACTTTAAGGTATAAGAAAAAAAAAAGCTGACACATTCTTTTAAGTATGCTGCTATGGAAAACTAAATTTCAGTTATTTAGAAAATATAATTCTGTTTAACCTCCTAATGCTTACTGCTCCTACAAAATGATAAAACAAATCAACTTAATAATTTAAGTGCAAACAATGCTATATCATATTTAAAATTCAGGCTAACAGTTCTAATTAAATGTGACAGATAATACGGTTCTTATGAAACTGGTTCAAAACTTGCTGTGTAAAAGTGGTACTTGATGCTGGAATATCGGTACGTTGTCAGTTTGTCCTGCCTACAGAGCGTGATGCGTCCCATACGTTACCACCGCTCCCCATTTATACTAGGGGCTGTGAAGTTGCTTGTATTGATCTGATGGTAAAGCATGATTTTGAATTTATTTCCCTTCTTTTTCTTTTCTTGTTTATGGAGTGCATGAAATTAGTATTATACATGCCAACTTGTTTACAATCACTAACATTAAAAAACGGTAGCAGTGCTTAACTATAAAAGACTAATAATAAGATAATCCAGAAGATGCTTTATCCATTTTATTTTAGGAAGAAAACAGAATATTCAAAAATTGGGGTGGAGAAGGGGCACCTGGGTGGATCAGTCGGTTAAGTGTCTGACTCTTGATTTTTGATCAGTCTTGATCTCATGGTTCATGCCCTGAGTCAGGCTCTGTGCTGACAGTGTGGAGCCTGTTTGAGATTCTCTCTCTCTCTCTCTCTCTCTCTCTCTTCTTCTCTCTCTCCCTGCTCTTTCCCCATCTCACTCTCCCCTCTCCTTCTCAAAATAAATAAATAAACATTAAAAATAATTGAGGCAGGGAAGATGGCTCTCATGCTCTCCCACTGTTACATGGCACATGGCATAGGGATCCTTAATCTCCACAGCTTGAGTTTCCATTTATACCATATAAGGTAGTGAGACTCAGAGCTACGCCCGTATGTCTCCACATCCAGTCTGTTTTATTTCTTTTTCTTTTTTAAATAAACTGCCCCAATGTGGGGCTCGATCTCATGACCCTGAGATCAAGAGTCACATGCTGAACTGACTGAGCCAGCCAGGTGTCCCTCCACATCCAGTCTTTTGATTAGACTGAACTATCCTTTGGGCGTTATTGAGTGGCTAATGCTATACGGATACATACTGGCGGTGAGGGATTGGGGTGGGAAGTGTTGAGGAAGAGGTAGAAAATGAGAAGGGATGCTTGGCCAGAGATGGTGATGTGAACCCAGTCCACTGTGGTCTTGCAGTGGTGGTTAGACCCCGAGCAATGGGGAGTTTGAACCATCTGGAAAGCCAGGCAGCCATACAGATGAGGCTGTTGTCTCAGGTGCTCTCAGGGCACACTTCCAGGTAGGGCTACTCCTGGCATCTCCACATATGGCTCAGCAGCCATCAGTCCACGAAGAACTGAAACCCTCAGGACACACCCACATTCTGTTGGGAGGGCACACATCCAGGGCCCTCTGCCTCCAGCGGTAAAGAGGGGCCATGGAAGCTGTGCTGCCAATGGGTGTTCTTACTGTGGAAAGCTGCTCACAGGAAGGTGCTGCTCATGCTTCAAACTCCAAGTGTCCAGAATTTAGGGGATGAATGCATTCAGGTAACTAACATTCATATATGATAAACCCTCCAACAGGTTAGCGATGCTCGATACAGCTTTTGTGTGGCTTGCAATCCTGACAATAGAGATGATCTGCTACTATAATTCTACTTTCCCTATAGAAAAGTTACCTTCGTTATTTTGGAATGGCAAATTGAGTCATGTGAAGTTTCAGAAATCACACACACACACACACACACACACACACACACACACCAGGTAAAGCTATAACAAAAGTCCCTTTTGCCTTTCATATATTTTGAGGACAATGAAACCATTCAATCAGTGCCCAGAATGATAATTATCTTTTTGGACACATGACCTCATATTCCCAATCTATTAAGCACACAAAATCTGAAAATGAGTGGTATTAGTGATTCTACTGAAATGGATACAAGGGAATTGGAACAAAATAAAGCCTGCTTTAGTTTTGTAATCCCCAAAGGAGTAAGTAGGTACTCAGAGGACGGGTGACTTAGGACCCTTAGAAGAAAAGACAAACACAGAAAACTAAAGCAGTGGATGCATGTGGCTTTTAACTTGCTAGATGCCTGAACTCCATTGTTTCAGGTCACACCAATTTGGGGTGGAGGTGGGGGTGAAATGTTGATTCAGGTGTGGGTTGCAATTATGATGGCCTATGACCAAATTCCACGGTAAAGTGATTGGTTCCCCAACCTCGCCACCGTGTTTGTTGTTGATGTTGTCAAGATCCTGTCTAGCCATTAACATTCTGCTAGTGGGGCCGATCTACACACTGGTTACCGACCTCAGAAACAACTGCTTCCTGCAGTGCAAACTTCATTCTAGCGGCAACCTCACCTTGAATTTTAGAACCCCCTTTTCTCTAGAGAGCTGGGGTGTGTTAGAAGGTGTGTTGCTCTCACAAACTATTCATTTATGCAGACCCATCAATGGTCCAGGAGAGAGGACAGGCACCTGGCATCTCTCCAATTTAGAGTCCGTGCCCCGCAGCCTTTCTGGGACACTTTCTGCACAGAAAAAGAGCCGTGTTACCTATTTGAACCCTAACTTCTGTGTCCTGGACCCCACCATCCATAGTTCCCAAAGTCATTGCTGTTGTTTCTCCTAGAAGTGGGTTCTTAGGCAGATGGAAAGCTTGGGCGGGCCCCAGAAGTTCTAAGGTGGGAATGCTGATCAAGTGTCTCTATTGCCATCCCTGGACCTCTCTGAGGCCCCCATTCTAGCCCCCTGGAGACCCACATTAAAAATGCTTCAGAGCAGGAAACCTGGTTGATGGATTAATCAATCAACCAACAAGTATTTATTGAGAGCACCTAATTTTTACTTAGCAAATGCTGACTGGAGCGGATGGTGCAATGACAGGTAATGGAGGACTCTTCAAAGTCAGACAGAGGACGTGAAATGGATACTCAGCTAGCCACGTACTCATTCGACAGTTAGCCGTTGTATGCCCACCCATGAACTGTGCTGTATTCTGGGAAATGGAGGTAAGGAATGCAGGTTAAACTTTCATCCCATGGACTTTATCGTCTATCAGGTCACAATTTTTTAAGTACTGAAAATAAAGGTAATGTGTATTGTAATTGGAAAACAGGCTGGTTACAGGCTTATGGTGGTCATGGAAGTGAGGAAATTTAAACTTCAGATTTTTGAGACCTGGAAGGGTATAACCAGGCAGTGGTTTGGGAACCTATTTTTGGTGGTCGTTGATGAGAGGGACGGAAGCATGGACTGGGTTGAACAGTGTCTTCCCTCCCCAATTCACGCCTACCCAGAACCTCAGGACATGACTGTGTTTGGGGTCTTTGTAGATGTAATTAGTTAAAATGAGGTCATACTGGGTTAGGGGGTCCCTAAACAAATACTTATAAATGACTGGTGCCTCTGTAAGTAGATCTTGTGAAGATACAGACACACACAGGGAAGATGGGCATGTAAAGACAGAGGCAGAGACCAGAGTAACACAGCTAAAAGCCAAGGACATCAAGGATTGCCAGCTATCACCAGAAGCCAGGACAGAGGTAAGGAACAGGTCTTCTCTGAAGCCTTTAAAGGCAGCATGGCCCTGCTGACTCATTGATTTCAGACTTCCAGCATCCAGAGTTGTGAGAAAATAAATCACTGTTGTCTTGAATCACCCCATGTGTGGTAGTTTGTTACAAAACAGAGTCATGGAGATCACCAGGCTATATGATGTGCAAGTTCTGACTTAGGGGAGGGCCCAGGTGAGCAAGAATAAGTGTAATTTTGTGTGGTTGCACACAAGAGGATGGTTGAAGATTCTAGTTGAAGAAACAGTATCTTCTCAAGTTTGTTTCATGATCAGTGGGCAATCCATAGGAGATGAACTGGTAACCACTGAATGTCTGAAGGCTCAGCCCCATTCATGGGACAGAATAAGACACGAAGCAAGTAGACAGTGAAGGAACTGCTGCACACCTTCCATTCAACTCAACGGGTATTTTTGAGCCTTGCCTCCTTCATGCCCCCGAGAAAGTCACAGTGCAAATCCGGTGCATAATGAAAACAGTTCAAACCAAGGGGATGCAGGCGATCATGGAAGTGAAGGGAAGGAATAAAAATAGTGCTGAGAAAATTAACGATTTTCTGTTGCAGGGTGGTCAGGTTGTTTTCCCAGAGAAGAAGTCATCTAAGCAGGGGTTAAAAGAATTGATCAGGGTGGGCTGGTAGATGAGGGTGAAGGAGAGAGGAAAGAATCAGAATCTGCTGTTGCTTCCAGATGCCCCTTGGGGAGAAGCCACGCCTGACTCCAGGGCCTCATCCGGAACTCAGAGGCATGCACAGGCTATTGAGGGAGTAAACAAACGCATGGACCTAGGAAGTGACCCAGAAGCCATGGAGGAGAGTACTTTGTCAAGGAAGAGAGGACGATGCACATTGTTGAAAGCCAGAGGGAGGCCAGGGAAGACAAAGATGACCAAGAAGGACAAAGATGACCATCAAAGAGGTTGCTGAGACCTTGGAAAGATCTGAGCTTCGGAAAAGTGCAAGGGAAGCTCCCAGGAGTTGAGAAGTAAAGAGTAATCAGTGAGGAATGAACAATTTTGATGAAGGTTCAAGTCACTTGGCAAGAAAAAAAAATATCAGAAAAGGGTCCGTAAGGAGTGTTTGAGGGAAGATTGTGTCTGAAGAGACAGGAGAAGGAGCTGTGGAGACATAGCTCTTATGGGCCCAGGGGTGGATGGATAAACAGAGCAGCCAACATTTATTGAGCACCTACTACATGGCAGGCACTATACTAGCCATTTCCAAGTACATTTATCTCTGCATCTGAAATAGAAACTTCACCTGAAATGTTGGCTTTAGAAATAAGAAATAGCTGGTTCAAGAAGGGACTGGAGCACCGTCACTCTCCTCCCCACAACCGCCAAAGCAGAGCACCCGCCTGAGGCATTGNGAAACTTCACCTGAAATGTTGGCTTTAGAAAGAAGAAATAGCTTTTCCTTTAATAATGGGGAACAGGGCAGACAAATGGATCTCAGAAGCAAATGGGTTGATAGAGGTTTCCGGCTCATTCACCAAATACCCACTGGTTACCTTCTCTGTGTCAGACACTCTGCTAAGGGCCTCCGATATTTTACCCAATGGTAATCTTCCAGCAACTCTAGAACGTTCTATCCTGCCCCTCATCTTGGAGATGGGAAAATGGAAACTAACTTTTCTCAGATTATTTCCACATGTAGGTCATTACCAATAAATCCATGGTCCAAAGCTGAGTGTGTCTGACTCAGTTTCTTCATCTGTAAAACTATGTCTAAGGGTTATTATGACGTGGAATCATGGAGCGAGTGCTCAAGAAATGGAAGGTTTTGCCCTTTGAAATGAGGTCTTCAGGTCCTTGCTAGACCCTCACCCCTCTGCCAGCATTCTCCATCACTCTTTGGAGCTGGAGACTTCCCAGAGCCCCAGAAAGGTGTCAGAAGTAATATAAAATCAAATCTATCCGCTACCTTGGGCCCAAGATGTCTGCTTCTTGCTCCCAGCAAAGAGGCCATGTTTGGGATGCAAACCAAATGCAGAACAGGACCAAAAAGCAAAGGGTGTCTCCAAATGGGATAATGTAAACTGAGACAATAGTTTCACAGATCAATAGGAAACCTTTAAAGGCCACTGATGAGCTAGACTGCAGGGATGCTCCTGCTCTGGAAAAGGAAAATAAAGCGGATCAGTAAGAGACGAAACCGATACAAAATGGCTGAGATTTACTCCCTGCTCCAGGGTGCTCTTTGCCAAGTGGATTCTCTGGTCACATTTGTTCATTCCCTTCTTGCCCTCTGTGATGGGATCCTAACGCCCCCACATAAGAGAAACAGGCTGGCAAACAGCAGCTTGATGGTGGATGGTGGCAGAAAAGCCATAGGTGTCTCTCCATCTGGCTCCTTGTTACCATGACCAGGGGCAATTTGCCTGATTACAACCAACTTGGTGTAGGGGGACCTCAACCCTTCAGCCCCCACCCCCCAATCTTGTTTATATCATGCGTCAGCAGCGTGCTGCATTTTAAAGGGTTTCCTGGTACATCTGGAGATTCATCTACCAACCGTGTGATCTTGGGCAAACATCTCACTCCCTCTGTCTCAGTTTCCTTATCTATAAATAGGTGAGCACTACTGTGACAGAATAGTACATAGGGGATCAGAGTCATCTTCCTCATCATGGCCAGTACCACCACCATTGCCAGCCCAGCAATAAATATGGATATGGCTGAATGCCCCCGTGGCTTTGTGGGGGGTGGGTTAAGGGTCAGAGAGACTGTAACTGATTCACCAGCGGGTCTTGGACAAGTCGTGAATCTTCTCTGGTCATCATGGATGCCCTCAGGGACCCAGCACAACATCTCTTCCGGTTAGTTGAGGAGGCAGGTAAAGCACTTAGCACATGCTGGGCACGTAATGAGTACTCAGTAAGGGTCCCGTGACTTAGGTCTGTGATTGGTCCACCAGCCGAACTCTTCAGGCTCAAATCTTGGTGAGCCCAGATTGACAACTCAGAGGCCAA
Organism: Crocuta crocuta; assembly: GCF_008692635.1. NCBI lineage: Eukaryota > Metazoa > Chordata > Mammalia > Carnivora > Hyaenidae > Crocuta > Crocuta crocuta. The sequence continues at coordinate 3,753,518 of NW_027528369.1, forward strand.
CTCAAGAGACAGACAAAAGAATCCATCTGGAGGACTGAGAACGGGGGGAAGCCTGTGTTGTCTGGTTGGGCGCAGGACTGAAAGAGATCCAGGCAGGCTTAGCACCCTTTGAGAGAAAGCTTCCCGCTCCCACCTTCCTCCTTGTCCCTCTTTCTTCTGTGGCACAAAGCCCACGCTCTCACTCAGGCTGCTTGGGTGCCTGAAGGCAGGGCGAAAGGATGAAGGGCTCTCCCTTTTGGGCCCCTGAGCATCTCCTTTCAGTATTTGGGAGCTTCTGTCTCCCCACCCAGCCCCTCCAGCCCCACCTTGATGCTAGGTGGCTCCATTCACGGTCTAGGATAGCAAGGGCCATGGGGATCAAGATGACCACCCTTGTGCCATATATGTTGCTTCATTCAACACTACCTGAGCCCCTACTATGGACCAGGTACCATCCTGGCTGCAGGGACCATCAGATAAACCAAACACAGTCTTTACCACTGAGACCATCGTGCACTAGCCACTTAACTCCAGACATCACACAAAGCCCCATCCCCTACCACTCTCATTCTGCCTGACAGAGGGACCTCTTGAGAATTTAAAACTCTGCCCAGTGGTTTTGGAACAACTCCTTGTGCTTCTTCTTACATAACCCATACCCTCCCAACGCCGCCCTGAGTCTTTCATCCCTCCTTCTTCTCCTACACCATGACGAGATGTTTTCTTCTCCACTCGTCCCTCCTGGCTTTTTATTCTACAACATCTTTCTGGTGTTCCACGTGAATACTTCCCCCTCAGCTTGTCTCTGCTCCTTGGTGGCCGATTTTCCCCAGTGGCAGGTGGGGGACATTCTCTTTCTGTGTCTCTATTTCTCTCTACTCTAGATAAGTGAATACCCAAGAGTCTGGTGTCTAACTCTGCCCCCCCCCGCCCCCCCCGCCCAGGGGATTCTTATTAGCCTGACAGCCGCCTGCACGTGGTCTGCAGTGTGTCGGGGTGAGGCATATGCAGATTATAAAGATAAAAGAAAAGGCAAGCCAACCTTTCCCTCCTGCTTTCTGACTGACAAGGGATTATTCTGCTGCAATGTTTCTTCTGCCATCCTGTTCTTATTGCATGCATAGTCTGGTCCCTCTGAGTTTTCTTATGTCACTTTAGATTTCCCTTTAGCAACTATGTCTTCGGTAAGGACCTCCTCTTAGAACACAAAGGAAACTTCTGCAAGCCGCCTTTCTTTTTTACCTTCCTCTTCTCTTTTTCATGTGCTGATTCCTTGGAAACATGTCCAGTTGAGTGCCCTACACACCAGGTGTTACAAAATCTTCCGTGAATAGAGCTCCTGGAGAAGCAATAAGCCTCTGTTTAACAGAGAGGAAACTGAGGCTCAGAAAGCTTAAAGCCACATGCTGTAGATCACACAGGATTACGTGACAGGTCTCTAAGACTCTGTGCTATCTGTCCTTTGAAATTCCCACACATGGATGACATATGTGAATGTACGTGAACCCAGTCGGTTGGGTCCGTGTGACATTCATTATGGAAAATGTTTGTTTGATTAATTCTCATTCCTGACCCTCAATGAAGGTCTTCATGCTGCCTTTGGAATTACTGTCTTCTAGGTGATTCTGTGCTCAAAGTTTTACAATGAAAAGGATATACGTTTGGGCAAATCTAGGGCAGGGAGAGGAGCCAGAATGCCTGAGTTCAGATCCCAGCAATTCCTATTCAGATGGCCTCAGGCCTCAGGAATAATAGGGGCACCTTCAGCATAGGGGTTGCTATGGTTCTTTTGCTTCTTGACTGTCCCTTCCTGGGGACTTAGGGTGAGGATCACATGGTCAGTAGCCTCCTGCTGGGCACAGGCAGTGCTATATCAATGGACACCGATGATTTCCTTATCTGAGATCTAGCTGTGAGACTCTTGACTTCAAGATAAATCTCTTGACATCACCAAACTTCAGTTTTCCTGTTAATAAAACGGAGGTAATACTCTCCTTGTTGAAACTCTGCTATGAACCTCTGATGAGATAAGCCTTGGAAAGCTGCTAACTCAGGCACTTGGTCATAGAAGGTGTTTTCTGGCTGATTACACGCCAGTTCCCTTCCCTTTGTCTGAGCCAGCACAAAGCACTATGTACTTGGGATCCATGGAAGGAACGAGAAGAGGGAGACAAAGAAACAAACAAACTTTGGGGCTGAATCTGGCTGAAGATCAGCTTTGTGGGGCCAGCCAAGGAGGCTCTTATTCTCAGTTCCCACCAACGGGTGGTCTGGCTTGAGTAACCAACTGAAGTCCACCCCACCCCCTTCCGAGGTGGTCCCCAAGCTTCTTGGTGAGTGGCCCTACTGACGTGGCTTCTTTAAGGAGGACAGGGATGTAAAAGATTATTCATGTCTGCATTGGGATCTTTCTGAGTCACTCCAGAGCCCGGTGGTAACTGGAAGAAAACACCCCAGATCAATACCACATTTCCAGATTTCATTAGTTTTTAATAGCCCAATGCTCTTTTAGAAGGCAGCATGGGGCATGCCTAAGTTTTTGGAGACCAAGAGAAAAGTTAAGAGGCCACCTTTTGAGTTTGGACTTGAGGACACCTTCGATCCTCTGAGGGGTTCTTTCTCTCCAGAAGCCACGAGGAACGCTATTGCTGACTGACATGAGCTGTCTCCCCATAATGCCCGGGGGGGCTGAGTGTCTGTCCATCCTGGGCAATCAGGCTCTCCTCAGGACATCACGGGCTTGGTCTTGGTGTCTCTCCCCAAATCACCAAGTTCTGATAGTAGTGTCACTCAAATGTCCGCCTCTCGTTATTTACCATGACTACCCTAGTCCAGGCCAACTCTCCGGAGAGACCAGCCTCGGCACTCACTGGGGCCGCCAGCAGCCAGAGTGAACTCTGCTGATGGCCATGGGAGTGTGTGCCTTGCTACCAAGCCCTCACTGGGCTTCCCCGTGCTCCCTGAGCTGCCGTGCTCATCTCATGAAAACCCCTTTCCTCCTCAGCCCCCTCCCTCCCTCCTTCTAATTCAGCTTTCTAGGGCATTTTGTTGTTTGCTTCCAAAACAGGCCAGGATTTGGTATGTTCATGGTCATCATCTATGACCTTCCCATAGCCTGGACAACTCTTCCTCAACCCCTTTATGAAATTTCATTGTGATTTCCTTGTTCACGTCTTGGCTTATGTGTCTCCTTTCTGAGGCCTTCCCCACAAGTTTATGTGAGGATACTGCCGTTCTAGTTGGCATTATTCTTTAGCATTCCCCACTATTTACTTCCATAATTTGAGGTTATGAATGAATTTGCTTACTTATTTGTTTTAGTGTATCTCCTCCTCATGACGGAGAGCTCTCTAATGACTTGGACCTGCCTTATTCACCTCTGAATACCCCATAGGAGTACTGTGCCTGGTACAGTGCACACAGTAGGTACTATAGCACCTGGTACACATAGTAGGCACACACCAAATCATGTAGAAAAAGTGAATAAGTGGGGAAGGGGAATCCTCTGGGAGACTTGCAGTTCTCAACTGTGTTCATGGGGGTGGGTAAGGTGGGTATGGGTGTGTGAATGGAGGAAGAATCTTCTGGAGCTGGGATTGCTATCACTCTTCGATGGCACCCCATTGCCCCCTGGACAGAGCCCTGACTCAGCTTAGTTTATGAGGCTCTTCGGGAACGGCTGCTCTCCCCTTCAAAGGTCTCCCCCTCCCTCTGCAGCACGTATCACGTGTCTCCATGCCTGTGAGGCTGGCCTCCTCATGCTCATTGTCTATGTCCTGCTGTCCCCAGGACCGTTTTCTGTGATGTTCTCTCTAGGCAGCCTCCATGACGCCTCTGGGGTCGGTTGGGTGCCTCTTCTTTGGGTCCCCTGCACTTTCACCCAAAACCAGAGTCTCCAAAGTGGCGCAATGCCACTGGGGTGGCACCAAGGTGGTGCTTGGGCACAGGGTCTGCTTTTGGGGAAAACTATGAACTACATTATTTTTAAAATTCCTGCCTTTGTAGGAATTAAAGTCGCTTACCATTGCACCTATGTTAATTTTTAAAAGAGGAATATAAATGTATACAGGGGAATATGGTCAACAAATTCAGGGGAACCTGGGTGGCTCAGTCAGCTAAGTGGCTGACTCCAGCTTAGGTCATGATCATGTGGTCCGTCGGTTCAGGCCCCATGTCGGGCTCTGTGCTGACAGCTCGGAGCCTGGAGCCTGCTTCGGATTCAGTGTCTCCCTCTCTCTCTGCCCCTTCCCCACTCACACTCTGTCTCCTTCTCAAAAATAAATAAACATTTAAAAAACTAAATTCATAACAAGTGTGCATGGCCAGAAAGGTTTGGGATCATAAAGACATAATACTCTTTACACTGCATTGAGGTTGTCTGGTTTTTGTCCCTTCTGAGGTGTCCTTTAAAGAAGCTCACCAGGAAAGGAACAATGTACAGAGCAGCGTTGTCCAAAGGTAGCAGAAAGCTGGATTTAGATGGCAGACAAAGAAGGGAGCCCCCAAGCACTGAGTCTTGCCCTTTTCAGTTCTCGTTCACCCAGGAGACAGGGTAAGCTAGCTGTGAGTGTGTCAGCATTATTTTTTTATTTTTATTTTTTTAAATTTATTTCTAGGAGTGAGAGAGAGAGACAGCGTGAGCAGGGGAGGGTCAGAGAGAGAGGGAGACACAGACTCTGAAATAGGCTCCAGGCTCTGAGCTGGCAGTCAGCACAGAGCCCGACGCGGGGCTCGAACCCACGAACCGCGAGATCATGACCTAAGCGGAAGTCAGACGCTCAACCGACTAAGCCACCCAGGCGCCCCTGAGTGTGTCAGCATTTTGAGGCACCCCCTGGTGTCTCACCTGCCATTTCCCTTTTTAAAAGAGAACTTAGGCTCTAGGTTCGAGCCCTTGAAAGGGGCCTCCTCTACAGCCAGTATCCAACAAGAAAGCTTTATTTTCATCACTCCCTGTTATTCGTGGCAAGCAACGGTGGTTTTTCGCTGATAGCTTTTTGTCTGTGCACACTTTCTTAAATTTACTTAAATAGTGATTAAATTTAAAAAATATTTAAGTAAATTATAATATATGTAAAACCTGGATATGGGAGCTCGTTTACATTTGAGAGACACTAGGGCAGTGTAATCAACATGATCTTTGAAATATGAAGACTTAGCTGGACTTCTGGCTCTGGCAGTGACTGGATGTGTGACCACTGGTAAATTTTCTCTGAATCTGACCCTCAAATGGAGGTACAATCATGTGCCTCGCAAGGTGTTTTGAAGATCAGTATTAACTACATGAAGACATTTCCCAGTCACCTGCTTGGTAACTGACGTATGTTTATTCAGTGAGTGAAAGGGGAGTATGAAGGAAATAAATATGAATCAGTGGATCTGTGAGCCTGGGTCCTCCCTGAAAATCCCATCCATCTTAGTGGGAATGAGTCAGGCTCTGGGGGGGTCCCGTTCTCTCTTCGCTAGGGTTCCATTTCACACCCTGTGGGCATTTACCCAGGAACTTGGGGAAGCTAACGAACGCTTCCCCGTCCCTGAATTCGCTCCCTTGGAGGAATTCATGTGAGAGGATAATGGGCCATGGGTGAGACCTACACTTACTTTGGGCTCTATGGGATCCTGGGAGGACCCTGACTGCAGAACATGAGAGGTCTCTAAATATAACTTCGGCCCTGACGGTAGATGAGTTCCCCACATAAAGAAGTGGTCAAGACCAAAGGTGATGGGGGTGTCAGGGAGCTCAGTTGGTTGAGTGGCCAACTCTTGGTTTTGGCTCAGGTCATGGTCTCACAGTTTGTGGGTTCGAACACTAGGCTGGGCTCTGTGCTGACAGCGTGGGAGCCTGCTTGGGATTCTCTCTCTCGCTCTTTCTCTCTCTGCCCCTGCCTCACACATGCTCTGTCTCTCTCAAAATAAATAAATACACTTAAGAAACAAAAAAACAGACTAAAGGTGATGGCCACCTGACCCAGGTCCTGAGACTCATCTCTTCTCTAAGAAAACATCATGTTCATCTTTCTGAAAACAAAGAGACAGTTCAAGGGCATCATGAACCAGGTCTTGAAAGAGTGTATCTGGAATCTTACACACAGGCTCTGCAGGTATGACTTTACAGGCCAACGTTCAGTCCCATCCCTAACACAAACACAGCCGTCCCGCTTTCCTTTCAAAATGAAAGCTATGTTTTTTTTTTTTTTTTAACAAGGCCTTTTAACTAAGCAAATGAATGAACAAATAAACTCCTCTTATCCACATGGTTTCTCATTTTTCGCTAGTCCAGCCCCATCTTCTTCATGTGATGCTTTGGCCCCCAAAGGGTGAATGTGGAAACGTCCAGACTTCTTAAGGTGCGGCATCACTTCTGTGCATTCTGTAACTCACTACGAGTCAGAAGGACAGCAGAGGTTCAAGGGAAGGGGGCTCCTCCTCTTGACATTAGTATCGGCACATATGTATAGGAGGATGAGGAATTGTAGGTGCTCGTCACGTAGACGATCTAATGCACACACGTGTGCACACACACATGCCAATTAAGGAAAGGTAGGGTTTGCTTCTGTTCACATAAGGCTCAGGGTGAGTATCAGTCATCCTGATTTCTGCCATGGGGTGCAGGCACCCCTAGAGTCTCCACTAGATCCCCAATAAACAAAGACCTCGAGTCATTCTGCTCCGCCCTCATTTTTGTTTCCATTGGAGGAAAATGCAAAAGAAAAGGGGTTGAGGTCAAATGTACAAATGCTTCTGGGACCAAAAGGAGTGCCTCAGTGTGTGTGTGTGTGTGTGTGCACGTGCGCGCATGTACATACATCTGAACACACAGCAATATGTATCTGGAAGGGAGATGGAGGTTATTTGAGACTTTAGATCTGTCTCTTGAGCTGTCCTGTGATGCCCTGCTCTCAGCCCATCTTTTCCTGCCCCTAAACCTTTGCCCAGACACCCCTCATGCGTGACCCACCTGCCTTGTGCACAAGACCATGTCTTTCCCCTCATTAGCAGATCAAGGTCCACCCACCTCCTGCCCTTCATAACGACTCTTCTGACACAAACAAGTCTAATAGTTTTAACTCTTCTTTACTCTGAGAGATGTTAGCTGGTGGAGAGGAGCTGGCCAGATGGGAAGCCAGCCGGGGAAAGACAGAAAATGAACTGCATGAAGCCTCAGATCTGGAAAAGAGCATGGCTACACAGTTATCTATCAGGATTTCTTTTCTAGTATCCCCTCACAGAGTCACTTCAGCGGGTCTGTGGGGTGAGAGGAGCTGAGCCTTCTAAGGAAAAGAGATACACATACACATCCTCTATAGGCAGAGGCTAAAATGTTGAGAAAGAATTTCAGGCTAGGGCAGCAACATAAAGAAAATGTTTACACTTGGAGATTTATATTTGGTTTGACTTGTTTTGGGCAGAGAAGATAAGCACTAAAATGACTATAACACATTTCGGTGTCCTTAGCAACGACTGTCCCTTATTACCAACCCAAGGCTGCATCTGTCATGATGTAGCCAACTCTGTTCAACCAAAAGGGAGAGAATTTTCTGTGTAAGTCAATACATGTATAACTCCACTCATCAAGTACAAACAGAGCCATCGCTTTTAAAACACTGCACCCCAGAGAGTCAAGTACATCTGTGCTTACAGAAACCAGTATAAACTTCCCCCAAACTGACAGCAAATAACACGAAATGAAAACCTCTCTTCAAAAATAAACACTGACCAATGAAACCAAGAGTTGTTTCTCTGGAAAGATCAACAAAGTTGACGCGCCTTTAGCTACAATGACCAAGAAGAAAAAGAGAAGATTCCAGTGACTAATATCAGAAATGGAAGCGGGACGTTACTACCAACTTGACAGAATAAAACAGATTGGAAGAGAATCCTATGAGCAGCTGGATGCCAATAGATGAAACAACCTAACTGAAATGAACGGACTCCTAGAAACACGAACTGCCAAAACCGAGGAGGAGAAGAAAGATATGGAGTCAGTAATTAAACCAAATAAACGTCCAACAAAGAAAACATGGCTTCGCTAGTGAATCCTACCAAATATTTGAAGGAGAGCCAACACCAATCTTTCTCATACTCTTCCAAAAAGTAGAAGAGGAGAGGCTGCTTCCAGCTCCGTCTGAGACCAGTAACGCTGTGATACCAAAACCAGCCAAAGGCATCACCAGGAAAGAAATCTACAGACCGATAACCCTTGCGAATAGAGATGCAAAAATTCTCAATGGAGAATCCAAATTCGTATGTGGAGACCCTGCTCCCCAACGTTATGGTATTTGGAGGTGGGGCCTCTGCGAGGCAATCAGGATGCAATGAGCTCATGCAGGCAGAGCCCCTCCTGAGTGGGTTAGTGCCCTTTGGGAGTCACCAGGGAGCTTGCCTTCTCTGCTGTGTTCCCCTCCACGCGATGCTGCCATGAGGCCTGGCAGTCCGGGAGAGGGCTCCCACCAGAACCCAACCATGCTGGCACCCGGATCTCAAAGCGTCTAGTTTCCAGAACTGTAAGAAACTCATTTGATCTTCTCAAATCAATGGTTCTTATTATTTTATTATTTTTATTGTTTTCCTTCAGTTATTTTTTAATAGTTTATTGTCAAGTTGGTTTCCATATAACACCCAGTGCTCATCCCACAAGTGCCGTCCTCCATGCCCATCACCCCCCTTCCCCTCCCCCCACCCCCGTCAGTCCTCAGTTTGTTCTCAGCATTCAAGAGTCTCTCATGGTTTGCCTCCCTCCCTCTCCCCAACTATTTCCCCCCCTTCTCCTCCCCCACGGTCCTCCGTTAAGTTATTATTTTAGCTTTTAGGGGCTTGAATATATTTTTTCCCTCCTCTTTTGCTTCTTACAAAACAAACAAACAAAACAGTTTGCCATTTTGGTCTAGGTTTTTCCTTTTCCTCAGTGCCAGTCCATCCGCAACATCAGTCTTGGCCACTCTTGGTTATTTAGACCCACAGAAAGGGAAGGGATGCAGTTTTGCGAATGGTAGGTGCACCGCGCCGGTACAGAGTCTAGCTCCTTCCTGGTCCAGAGCCTGCCCCAGCCTGGACCCTGAGTGCCCTTGCTCCCCTTCCTCAGGCCTGTCCATTCCGCCATCAGTCAGGCCAGTCCTCCCCACCCAAGCCACTGGGCCTGCAAGAAAGCGGGGCACCTCTGGCTGGTCAGCAGCCCACTGTGGTCTTCAGTGGGCCACTGACCACCGCCTCGGGCCGCAGCTGTCTGTCGTCACCCTGTGCCTCCGCACTTCTCTCAGTCTCTCGGCCGTGCAGCTGGAAGACAATGCTCCCAACTGGCTCTTCTCAGAAATGTTCACTTCCTGGGGCGCCTGGGTGGCTCATTCAGTTGAGCGTCCGGCTCTTAGTGTTGGCTCAGGTTATGATCTCGCAGTTCGGGCCGCATGGGCCTCTGCGGTGACAGTGTGGAGCCTGCTTGGGATCCTCTCCCTCTCTGCTCCTCCTTACTCCCCCAAATAAATAAATTCACTTAAAAACAAAAAGAAATCTTTACTTCCTGCCTCCATTCACCAAAACATTCCTTCTAAGCCCCTGTTCTGCTTACATTTCTAACTCTGGTGATCTTCCCAAACAATGGGCTTTGCACTCACCCGTGTCTTTTCTACCCGTGCTGAGTATTACCCCCGACACACATGTCCACAGGACACGTGACACTTACAGTAGGGAAAGGGCTACACAGAGCACTTCCTCAAACCATCAGAAAGCGACCCAAGGTGGATATCGCTGCTTCTGTTTTATAGCTGAGAGCACGGAGCTGTTTCGCCTGTGGTTCCCATGCTGGAAAAAGGCCCAGTGGTCCCAGCCATGGTGGGGGAGGGGCGCTGACCCAGGAGTGATGCTCTTCCCTCTCCAGCGACGGCTTCTGCCATGAACCCTGAGGCCATCACTAACCACCTTCCCACACTGTCATTGGAGACCCCGTTCTTTGGGGAATGGCTGCTAATGGACACAGACTTCTCTTTGGGGCAACGAGAATGTACCGGAATCAGGTAACTGTGAGGGTTGCAGAATCCTGTGAATAGACTAAAATCCCCTGAATTGCACATTTTAAAGGGTACATTTTATGGCATGTGAATTATATCTTAATTTTTTAAAAGAGAAGCCATTCGCTCTTATCCTCTAACATCTCAGCCTGGTTAGAGAAAATGTGAATAATTTATCACTTCTGATGGCTTCCTATCACACTTAGAGGTCCAAATGACTTCTAGCCTGTGAGCTGACTCTGAGGGCGCCGCACCCCTACCGCCGGGCACTCACCCTCCCCGCGTGCCCCACCCCCACACCTTCTGCCAACAGCTGTAACTCCTCACCTGGCCGTTTTCTCTTCTCCGGAAGAGCCAGCCAAGGACGCCCCCACCGGGAGCTGCCCACAGAAGGCCATGGATGGGAGCTAAAGAAAAGCGCCCACTTCATCTGCTCCAGGGCTGTGTGTCGGTGGGTCCCACATAAGGTCCCACTTGCCCATGTGGCAGTCAGGTAATAACATCACCTGTATCGGAATCCCTCCCTTTCCTTCTCACCTCCCCTTCCTGTGCCTCCTGGTTTGTTGGCACTCAGACTCTCAGTGCAGGGTTTTCTTCTGGGAAAACCTGACCGAAGACAAGCCTTTCGTGGAGGTAGCCACCGCCCGTCTCTGCCTTCATCTCCTACCACTCACCCCCTACCTGACTCTATTACACCCACACCAAGCTCCCTTTTTCAGCACAAGTTAGTTTCTACCTCAGGTCCTTTGCACTTGCACTCAGTTCTCTCTACCAAGAGCCATCTGCCCCCTACGCCACACACCAGTGGCTTCTTCCTGTTTTGTGGCCACAGCTCAAATGTCCCCCAACTAGAACTGGGTTCTCCTTGAAATCTATCTAAAATAGATCCCAGTATCTCATTACACCACATTTCATCCCTCCAAAGCACTGATGCTTAAGAGTAGAAACTGAAAGGTTCAAGTTTGTTCCTCGAGGTCTGGTCTCTGTCCTTCTCTACTTTCTTTGGTGCTCTGGCAGGCTGGTCTTTATGGAGGACAGTAGAGACTCCCTGGACCTCAGGTTGTGATTTGGACTTGACCATGGGAGGTGCTTACAGGCATTAGGGTCGGAAGACTGAGTCAGAACACTGATTCCCCTGCTGCCATTTGTGCTGGGTTCCTGGACTTACCCTGAACCTTCCCTGAACCTTTGTAAATAGCCCCTTATGACATTCTCCTTAATTACTCAGTCTGTGCATTCTGTTTCGTGGAGAGTGTGTGTACATGTGTGCGCTATTACACACTCTCTAAAATTATTTTAAGTATCGCCATTTCTGTTCTCTCCTCTTCCTAGAAGAATGTAAACTTCACAGGGCGGGGGAAGACATCTGCCTGCCTTGTTCACAGCTGTATCCTCAGTGCCTAAAGCCATGCTCAGTATGGAATAGACGCGTACAAAGATTTTTCAATGTATAGATTCCATTTATCTGAAGACTTTTACTGAGGGAAGCTGGCATCTTGGTTAGTGGGTCAGGTTCCCTACCTTTATCGAGGTGACCATCCCTCTCCAACTTAGGTCAGCCCCCAGGCCACAAGTTTTTCTGAGCCTGTGGATTTTTTTGTTTTTTTTCCCTGAACATCTTTGGCTGCAGAAGCTGCAACACAGGGTTACCAATGAGTTATTCTCTGGAATAGATTTAGCTGTAAAGCCCTTCTGTTACAGGTTAATAAAATCTAGGAAATTAGCTCCGAACAGCCAGAAATACATTGTGGGAAAATGAGAAGACAGTTGAGAGGCAAGGATTTGAGGTTTCAACATTTATGTTTGCTTCCACTCCTAATAAATATTTTGTTAAATGGTATTTAACTTGACTCGATGACTACTTAATAGTCATCTGTTTATAGCACTACTTTCCACAACTTTTTAGTTAAGAATCTCTGGCTCCTAACCAGAATGCATTAAAAAAAAAAAAAACTACCTTTCTCCTTCTACTACAAATTTATAACTCAGAGCTCACTTTTGTAATTGTCATATATGACGTCAATTTCAATTGTTTTCCTTTGGTAGTGAAACAGATGGAGAAGGACTCATTTGCATACATTTTAGAGAATAAATTAGACATTGTGGTAGGCAGAACAAGGGTCTCCCTCTCCAAAGGCGTCCATGTCCTAAGGCCTGGAGCCTGTGACTGACTACGTTAACCTTCTATAAACAATGGAGATTTGAGTGGCAGATGGAAATGAGGTTACAAATCAGTGGACTTTAAATTACAGAGATTCTCTTGGATTACCTGGGGTGGCTAAATGCGGGGAGACCAAGACGTGAGCTCTCAACCCACCCTGATCCATAGGCTCTGAAGGTGGAGGAGGGTCCATGACCCAGAGAATGCAGGCAAGGAAACAGCTTCTGCCCCAGAGCTTCAGATGGAATGCGGTTCTGTTCACTTTCCTGATGCTACTTTAATTTACCCCAGTGAGTCCTGCCTCAAACCTGCGACCTACAGAACTATACAATACTAAATCTGTGTCGTTGTGAGCCCCCCAGTCTGTGATGATTTGTTACGGCAGCGACCAACAAACAATGTAGAAACATAACCTCGCTCTCCTTTCTAGAAGGGCAGCCAGCGTGCCTCTCTCCAACCCAGATATTTTTATTTCAATCGTGCAAACGTGAGTACCGAGTCACTTGGGCATATTGTTGGGTTTCCATGAAGATCTTTTTTTTTTTTTTTTACAAGTATGTACTACATTCCAAGTATTCCCATCAAAATGGGAGGTGCCCATAAATTAAGTTAGATTTAATCTTTCAATTCCCAGCTCTTTTGCAAGAAGTAATGAAGAAAAAAAAAACGTGAGCACCTAAAAGTGTGTTGAATATTGAAGTCCCTTAGATGGGCAGCCCCTGTTTTCGCCAGCCAGCGGAGTTGGTGAGCTACAGGACAAGGGCCTGACACTCATGAGGAAGGTCAGATCTGAATCGGGAGGGAAATAGCAGACCCCCAGAGCCGTGCATTATTTTAAAATTCCATTTTCCTGTTTCTGGCTTCCCTGCTTCTGTGGTGTGAAGGGAACTTGCGTTTCTTGACATGTTCCAGCTAGCTTAGACGCTCCGAGAGAGCCAAATGACTCAGTCCCTGGACCACTACCAATGTTTTCAGGGCTGAATCCTGTCTTATTTTCTGAGGAACAATGTTTAACTGGCCTCTGTGGCATTGTGTCAACTGACATCACCCTTTAATTGCAGATATGTCACATTAAGCTACCACCAATATTGAAGAAAGGATCCCGAGGTGGGTTAAACAATATGACAGGGGCTGTTGTGTGTTCTTCACACCCCTGGCCAAGGGGAAGTCCGGGTCATGAGGAATCGTACAATTCAAGCCCTCTCAGAAAGATCTCAAAAATGCAAAAACATGTTAAATCACATTTCCTAACCAGCTACCGAGCAAACCAGTGCGACAATCTCTGTAAAAGGCACGACGCTCTGCTGTCAACTATTTTAAGTAACTCCCCTGAGTCGGAGAGTGCTCATGACACACCAAGCTAGATTCACACCGAAAGCCTTTTTATCTCCCCCCGTGACTACCAATGTATGTGCTGTGAATTATGGGCCTGGAAATAGGTATTCTCATATGATTGCTTAGGGATTTGCAAAGTTAATATCTGCATAGAAGATGATGAGGTCATCAGCCCAGTGGCCTCCGAACTAGTAAGATCCTGTGAAATAGATCTTGCCCTAACTTGTTTTCAGTGCCAGCAGACCAGGAGTGGATACAAAGAGAATCAGCCTTCTTATGAGTCCTTTATAGACCTGTCTATGTGGGTCTGATCCCACGCAAAGTCATTGGTTGGCCCCAAGTGAGATATGCAACTTCTCTTTCACCTGAAGAACAATAGCCTGCCTTTATTAACTTAAAAAAGGTGAAAGCTGATGATCTCTTTCATTTTATCCTGTGAGAAATGAGAGAGAGGCCTTGCTTGAGGACCTTCATGAAGGTCTTATGAGACTTTGTAATCCCTGGAGAATGAGAAGCTGTTTGAGCTGCATGGGCCTCGATGGAAGCATGGAGAAGAAAGCACGGTGGAAATATTTTCACTGTGCTATGGAGGTCTTTGGATTTTCCTGAAAAGAGTCTATCATTGTGGTTGACAGGTACAGATCACCCCCTTTGCTGGGTACGTGTATAGAAGAAAATGGGGCTGCAGCCAGCTCTAAGTGGAAAATCAAGATGCAGTAACCAAGAATACAGATTTCATGCAAAAGACATGGATTTGGAGCCATAATCAGAACCACACAGCAAGATGGCAGACCAGGAGTGGTCAGCCTGAAGGGGATCCTTCAAGATATGTACAATATGCATTCAACTAATTTCATAATCTCTTTGTTGTGGGGTTTCTTTCCTCAGGCCTATTCTGATGACCAAGTGTGAGGCCTTAGAGATTTATTGTTTGTTTTTTTTTTTAATTTTAAAGTTTATTTATTTCTGAGAGAGAAAGAGAGAGAGAAACAGACATACAGACAGACAGAGAGAAAACCAGCAGGAGAAGTGTAGAGAGAAAGGGGGACAGAATATCTGAAGCAGGCTCTGTGCTGACAGCTGAGAGCCTGATTGGGGCTTGAACTCACAAACTGTGAGATCATGACCTGAGCTAAAGTCAGACGCTTAACCAACTGAGCCACCCAGATGTCCTGAGCCCTTAGAGTTTTAAGGTGCTATGGACTGAATGTTTGTGTCTCTCTAAAATTCATGTGTTGAGACCTACCCACCAATGTGATAGCATTGGGGGTGGGGGTAGGGATGTAGAGACCTCTTGGAAGAGATTAGTACCCTTATAAAAGAGACCCCATGGAGTTCTGGTGTCTCCTCTGTCATGTGAACACATAGCAAGAAGATGGCTGGCTGGCTATGCACCAGGAAGCTGGTCCTCACCAGACACCAGATCTGCTGGCTCCTTAATCTTGAACTTCACACTTTTAGAACTGTGAGAGACAGATATATGTTGTTTAAGCCATCCTGTCTATGGTATTTTTGTTATAGCAGCCCAAATGTAGCAAGACCTCATCTTCTGTTGCTGGTGTTTGACTGGGGAGCTCTGACTGCCCAGCTCCAGTCGGGAACGACTCTGTCTATGAAAAGAGGGAGTGGCCAGAAATAGAATAAGCATGGAGGAGGCGGGGACAATAGCCTGAATGACAGGTGTAGAAGAAATGAACGTAGACCAAAAGATCACATAGAGCATTTGTGACTGCAGCTTTCAAACACATAAAGTTGGCTTTGTCAACACTGTCCTGTTTTCTGGCCTCTGGCTTCTGGCTCACCATTTGGATCAAGCACTCTCATCATCATCAGGACATTGACTATCTTGGAGAGCACCTGCTGGGTAACTCATTATTCCATGTCTCCAGCAGATGAATTGCTATCTTTTTCACTATAATAATACTCAGTTCCAGGCAAAGTACTAGGCACTTTTCATATATTATTTCATTATCACTTCTCTGACATGTGCTTTAAAAGCAGCTCAACAGATGTCCCAGTAACTTAGACAATGCTCTCCTGGATGACCTGTGTATCTGTCTGCAAATGTACTGGGTGAAGCTAATGTGTATACTACTTAAGCCAAGGTTGGGTTGAAAAAGACCTGCACATTCTAAGGCTTGTGTTCCATACTTTGCCACTTGAGATGACTTCAGATTCTCAGGCCAAAATGAGATGTCAAAGCTGACAGCATGATCCCCATACAGTCCAAATAAATTGGTGAGGAAGAATAAACATAATCCTCCCCAATTTAGTGACATTAGATTTATATAATCTTACATCTCCCTTAAGCTCAGGAATGTTCTAGAAGAGTTTTTTCAAAGTGTGGTCCATGTGTTCAAAGGCCAGCTCCTGTCTTTTGGTGGATGAGACTCCACAAATCTAGACTGCTGAACAACACCCCTGGGAACACCCATTTGTAGAAAAGTTTTAAAACCACTGGTAGGGGTATAAAGTCTTAAAATATGGTCCCTCTCTCCTTTCTGTCTCCTTTTCTCTGTCTCCCCTTTTTTCTTCCTGCCCCATGACTTTAATTTGTTTTAGGCTTTCATCTCTTCTTCTTTTCTCCTAAATATTTTTTTTTTGCCAAAGTTTACTTTTGTCCACATGCCTGTGAGAATCAAGATATATGGAAACCAACTTGACACTAAACTATTAAAAAAAGAGAGAGAATCAATATAAAGGCAACTAAAAGAAATATTGTTAGGTAGTTAGGTTTAAGCATATGAAGGAAAGTGTATTCTTCACAGTTTCTTTTGTGAAGAACAAGATATGTCTTTAGAAAACTTCCTTGGCTACTACTAGGGACACAACCTGAGGCCTACAGAGACCTTGATATGAACACCAAGACTCTGCAAGGGGCAGAGAGAGGAATGTGTTTGTTACTTCTCACAGAACAGGGTAGATAAGAGAGTATGAGGGGCAAGAACTGGGGAGAAAACAGTATGGCCGCTCCAAGCTCTCTCCCCACATTTAAATGAAGTATACCAAAATGTTCACACAATTAATGGTAGTGGAAGTTTTGCGTCAATGAAAGCTAAATTCTATATCACATGGATGCCTGAGGAAAACAGAATCCAGGAAGCTGTAGAGAAGCAGGAGGAAACCACCCTCAGAAACTCAGAGACTTCTGGGAAATCTTGGGGAAGGATTGAGATTGCCTGTCACAAGCCCAGAAGCTGGGGTCTGAACTGAGTTTCAAGATCCCTTAGGAACACAGTAATGGCATAATTTATCAGAAGATCTGGGCACTTTTTTATTTTAAAGTTTATTCGTTTATTTAGAGAGAGAGAGTGGGGGGGACCTTGGGGGAGGGGCAGAGAGCAAAGGAGAGAGAGATAATCTCTCTGCCAGTGCAGAGCCCGATTCAGGGCTGGATCTCATGAACCATGAGATCATGACCTGAGCTGAAATCAAGAGTCAGCCACTTCCCCGACTGAGCCACCCAGTCGCCCCAGAAGATCTGGACACTTGAGAATGAGGGGCATGTTTGAAATATGCAAGGATAAAGCCATACCCAGGGAAACTGACCGTTCTACCTAGAAAGGCCTCCACTCTCTTGAGTCCGTAGGAAGGAGAGGACCTACCGCAGAGATGGTTCTGAAGTTCCCCTTAAACTAGGCTCAGGTGTCAAAGGACAAAGTCAAAGAAATTTGACAGCTGGGGGAGAAGCTCAGGAAGTGAGCAGCGGGTGCCTTCGTTGTGAGAAAGCAACGTTTTGTGATCTCAAGTACAAGAGGATACTAGATTTAGTTTTCATAGGAATTAGAGATGCCCAGAAAAATTGCCGGTACTAGTCAAAGAAAGGGGGGGAAAGTAGTAAAAGATAGAAAAGAGGAAGGAAGGAGAGAGGGTACGTAGGTTCTGTGTGTCTTCAGCTGCCCTGTCCTCAATGAACTGATGGCAGAATTCAAAGCTCTGCTTTCGGTGACATGTCACGCACGGAACTTGGGGTTGCCAACAGACAAGCACTCAGCTGAAGGGCAGGCAGTGCGGTAACCTCGGAAAGGGATGAGGCCCTGAGATCAGATGGAAATCTGCCTATAATCCCACGGAAACGAGACGTGAGCAAAAGAGAGTTGGCTTCTTGGAAGAAGAGCCTCTAAGGGAGAGTTACAGTTTCCAAGAATAGCTTCTCCCACACATCCATTAAAAACAAAACACGGGGTGCCTGGGTGGCTCAGTTGGTTAAGCAGTGGACTTCGGCTCAGGTCACGATCTTGCGGGTTCATGGGTTCGAGCCCCGTGTTGGGCTCTGTGCTGACTAGTCAGACCCTGGAGCCTGCTTGAGATTCTTTATCTCCCTCTCTCTCTGTCTCTCCTCCACTCATGCTTTCTCTCTCTCTCAAGAATAACTAAACACTAAAAAATTAAAAAAGAATAAAAACGAAACAAAACATAACCCTAACTATTTGCCTGGTACTGTGTCACATAGAGACAGTTGGCGATATCACAAAATTTGCCAGATTTCCTTGGGATGGCTTGACTTCAAATAGAAGTCCCATTGCATGAACAGCTTTCAGCATAGGGGCTGCCACTGTCCCAAGAAGTAGACCGTGATCCCCAAAGTGGCTGAAATAAAAATTCAAGGGAAAGTCCCTGTGACCTTTTGATAGGAGAGATGCCATAAATATTGTGATACTGCCAACAGAACAAAATAAACAACAATGACAACAATCACAAACCCAGTGATTTA
Organism: Crocuta crocuta; assembly: GCF_008692635.1. NCBI lineage: Eukaryota > Metazoa > Chordata > Mammalia > Carnivora > Hyaenidae > Crocuta > Crocuta crocuta. The sequence goes on from NW_027528369.1 coordinate 3,771,708, forward strand.
GAGCGCGGGAGCCATATTCAATGTCACAGGAGAGAATGTTCCAGTCTCGAGAGCCTGACTTGTAATTTCTTCTCAGGGGGAGTGATTAGATGTAGCATGTTTATCTGGAGCAGCATGGGGAAGGCAGCTGGTCCAAATGAATTCTCCCCTGTGGAAGCCTTGCCTGATGTGTGTGTGTGTACGTGTTTGTGCGCACGCATGCGCATAGAAGCTGGCAGGGCAAGGCCACTGCGTGGTGGAAGCCAGTGGAGAGATGGCATATGGCCAGGATGCCTCACTCCAGAGCAGGGTCAGCATGTGTCGGAAAAGCCACCACACGTGGACAATACATGCCTAACACATACCTGTATGCATAACACATGCATAACTAAAGCCCTGCTTTGGGCAGCCTTTGTAGGCTTAGTCAAAGCTGGAAAATCTCTCATTTCAAACCCATAAGCCCTTTTCTGGTAAAAAACCCGGCTGCCTCGCCGGGGCACAGTATCTGCTCCTCTCTCAGCCGAGAACGATTACCTTTAGCGGCTCACATATAAAACCAGGACCACCCAGGGCTCTTGAGGGAAACCTGGGGAGAAAAGCTGTTCGAAGATGAATGAAGATATTTTAGAAGAAAAAACTTTGGTAACTTAATGTGGCCTGCTTGGGCAAACCACCGATCTGTTTCCACTGTTAGTATTTTTGTTGGGGAGCAGGGTCTGAAAAATTTCTTTTGTTCCACCGAGGTTAAGTCTGACCCATGCCTGTGGGCTGTGGCTGGTTCTTGTTGATAGAAGTGTGTTTCTGTGAAAGAAGTCCACATAGATGAGGACGAACAGATGCGTGTTGAGGTCGTTTTGCGAAAGCTGCCATGAGAGCAGAGAGTAGCCTGCCCTGGGCACCGGCAGCCCCGAACCTTCCCTGGGAGAAGAGCCCTGGCAAAGCCAGTGGCTCAAGGCTTTTGAGAATTGCCTGGGGGTCACACAGACGCATCCTGATCACCTGCTTGGGGCTGCGTGTGTGTGTGTGTGTGTGTGTGTGTGTGTGAGCTGGGGGGGGATGGAGATGCGTGCTCCTGAGGGGAACAGAACCCCCACTCTCAGTCATCCTGAGGTCAACACGAGAGCAGGGGTGGAAGGGAGCTCTCAACCCCGGCTGCACAGCACAGCGTCTTGCCTCTGGGCCCCAGGCTGGTGAGGCGCGCACACCGGGGCTGAGGCTCGAGATCACTCCCTAGAGGGAGGGACTGCTCTCCCTGCACGTCCAGGGAAGGCACAGGGCAGGCAGCTCTGTGGAGGCCTCATCAGGATGAGTGTGGGCCTGGGGCTCTAAGAGGGTCGCATTTAGTTCCCATTGATCGATTCTGGTTTCACTGATAGCCGGAAGGACAGTCAAATTGTCCTCAAGGCCAAACAAAGCCGAGGAAGCAGCAGCAGCGAGGACAGCAAAATTCCAAGCTGGTGGGGGGAAGAGTCTGAGGGGAGGAGGCCGCGGCCCCCACTTGGCCTCAGCATCTGCCTCAGGCGCCGGAACCGAGGTCTGGGGAAAGCGCGCGAACGAGAAAGGGCACGGAGGCAGTGGCCACAGCAGATGCCAAAGGCTCGGGTGACACTGTTCCTGGTAGGCCGCGGAAGGAGGGAGTCGGCGAGGGTGGTTGGGGGGACAGCGGCCAGCAGGGGAGGTCTCCTCACGTCCACTCACGGGCTCGGTGGCCCCATTCGGATGTCGGATTTGGTGAGGCAAACGCAAGGTCCAAATGTCAGCTATGGCGACGACGATGATGGCATCGAACAAGGATACCACCGCAGGGACACCGTGACCGTGATCGCTCTCTTTAAAAAAAAACAAAAAAACAAAAAAAACAACCAAACAAAAAAAAAACAAAGGCAAAAAAAAAAAAAAAAAAAAAAGNCTTTGCCACCCTCTCCTCCCATCTTTCCAAGACGACTGTTCCTTTGAGATGAGTCATTCCAATAGGAATGTTAATGTATTTGACATGTGTCAACATCACCCTGAAAAAAGATGTTGAGCCATTTCTCTGGCACACACGATGGCCCAGAGAGCTAACGATGGGTGTGTTCGCCTCAGCCTGACACCGACAGGGCTCCTTCGAATCTAATATTTCGGGGAATCCTTACGTCAGTCAGCAAAGAAGTCTGCTCACCACCTTCCTTTTCATTAAAAAGGTGCTCTTGAGGGGGCACCGGGGTGGCTCAGTCGGTTAAGTGTCTGACTTTGGCTCAGGTTATGATCTCATGGTTTGTAAGTTCAAGCCCCACATCAGGCTCTGGGCTGTCGGCACAGAGCCCGCTTCGGATCCTTTGTCCCCTGCTCTCTCTCCCTCTTCCCCCTCTCTCAAAAAGAAAGAAACATTAAAAAAACCTAAAACTGTGTTCTTGATAGAGTTGGCCTTCTTTTTTTCTTGAATCAAAAACATGCACAGAGACTTTTGCTACAGGCACTAGATACTGACAGTGTGAAAAGACAGTATCTACAATAACATAGGAAGTTGGCTGTCTAGAGGCGACACACAGTAATGTGTGTGAAAATGGAAGTGTTCGCACGAAAAATAACTGCAGCCTTTTTTTTTTTTAATAGTTTATTGTCAAGTTCGTTTCCATATAACACCCAGTGCTCAGGCTTTCTAATTTCCGAGTTTTCAGTTTGCTCTGATGGAACATGTATAAGAATGAGATGTAATGGCCTCAATCATATGTGTGTACTCCTTGTAGACTGACTTTTCTCTTTGACCCACTCCCTGGAGATACCGAGCCCTGAAAACTGTATTTCCCAGATTCCTTGGGAGCTGGCTTCTGGTTAGTTTCTGCTGGTGGGAGGTGCTGGTTGGAATTTGGAAGGTGGGTGGAATGGAGAAGCCAGAGTATTTCTTCCCATCTCTGGGTGCCTTGATGAGCACCTGAGGCAATGCTTCTCTCCTCCGAAGGTCCAGCTATACCCAGGAAGTCACACAGCCTTGGACTTCTGACAAGTCCATATCCTTCTGTGGTCTCTGCAGCCCCAGGAGTGGTAGTGGGTCCCACTCATTGCTAATCTTTGGGTGGTTTCCTCTATCCTGTGTACCTTTTATCAACACCTTCATACTTTGTAGTAGGGTGTCCCATGTACAATTTCTGCCATTGAGGTCCCTGGCTTTGACTCTTCTTTCTGCCCAGGGCATGGCTGATGTAGAACATTCTGACGGGTGACACGATGTGGGACTGAAACTTGCATGTGCCCTTATCTGACTTGTGCCTTCTCAGTTCCTTTCCTGTTGGCCCCAAGGGCACTCTGGAAATTCCATGGACTCTTGGATATTGTTCCAGTCCAACTTCCAGGGGTATGAGTTTTCTAATACTATTTTTGGTATACGCATGTAATGTTTCTCTGTATGAACAGAAAATAAATAAATAAGCTCCTGAGGGATTTACAGCCTGAAGGTTGGGGGTGACTGAGGGCAAGCGTCCAAGATGATTCTCCACTCGGGTGGGGAGAAGCCTGTTCAAATTTTTAAAGATGGCCAATCTTGGTCGAACAGTTGGCTCCTCTCTCAGATCGCCCCATCAGGCTGGGGTATTTTATGTCTCTTTTCCCAAGACAGGTTCTGTTTCACTTGTAATTCACACGGGAGCTTGGCAAGATGCTTGGATTAGGTGTTCCCTTGTTCGTGAGGCTTGTTATGTTCGAGGGAGATTTTGGTCTCTGCCTGGGGACTTGGCGAAGGAGGAGGTGAAGCCCAGCTTTTCTGGAACATCAAGACACGCTATACCAAGGAAGAAATGGCCCCCAGGCTGAAATGACGGATCCCAGTGTGATCCTGCCGTTCACAGTGACACGTACAGATATTCTACCTCGCTTGGAGACGTGGGGAAGTAAACCCAAACCGAGGGCTCCATAGGGAAGACGCATTTCTCAGGTGCTAACAGGAGCATGTTCACAATGAGACTGCCTCAGACTTGGCCAAGAAAATTAGCAATGGGCGTATCTCATAAAACATTTAAGTTTGGGCTCATTTCAATTAAGCCTCTCAGAGCCCCAGGTGTTTGTCCAAAGCTTACCTGAGCCTGAACTCTTGGAACCAACTGTGTTTGCTGAGGCCTGCAAGGACATGCATCCCCATGAGAAGTTTTGCAGTGAGAACCCCCCTCCCCCCATCTCCACTCCGGGTGGGAAGGATCCCATCTGAGGACCATGAAAAGTAGATTCTAAAACATATCTAAACTATGAGACGTTTAGAGGTCAGTTTGATTAGATAGGCCCAAATATCTGCTTTTTTTTGGGGGGGGTTAGGGTTGGGGGGGATGAGATCTCAAACATGATCGTTCTGTCCCAGATGAACACATCACATAATATGGAAACACACTCTCTCCATTAGTTGAAAAATCAGTGAAGTGCAGAAACATGACACATGGTCTCCTCTTTCCTATTCTGGGTCGAGATAGATTTGGGGATCATGTCAGCCCAAGTGGGGGTTCTCCTTCTCTCATCTCCTACAGTCATGAAAAGCCCTTATCTAAAGTATTTAATAAAAATGATAATGACAATAATAACTGACGATTAACAGAAACGCTACTCCATCCTGGCATCGTGATGAGCATTTTATAAGTGGTTATGTCATTTCCTCCCCATGGCTACTATATGGACCGGACACTGTGATTATCCACATGGTACAGACAAGAGAAATGGGCTGTGGGAGACGACATGCGTTATATGAATTCACTGTCATCAAGTGTCAGGAACCGAACTTGGGTCTCTCCAGTTACAGAGCTCCTGTTCCTCAGCATCCGCCGGATGAGTCTCCACTGAGATACTTTTCATAAGAAAGAACAAAGCTATCATTTAAATAAATGAATCTGGTGCTGTTAATAAGATAATGGGCACAAAAACGCTTTGAGGGCTGCACAGCCACACATAAAGGTTAAGAATTAATTATTACAAAGAAAGAATTTCTCTAGTGCGGGAGGAACAGCAGAAAAGGGAAAGTGGAAAAGATACTGATCATGAAATTAAACGAACTGTATCTTAGAAGCATATCAATGTAATGATTATGAATTTGTAAAACTCAAGCATTCAAAGGCCAGAAGGAAGAAATACGGAGGAGCTGAGAAAAAAAGGATTAACTTGCAGGAGGTGTGAAAATAGGGACAGATCTTTTCTTTCTTTGATTTAGATTTCCATTAGATCATTTGTGCAAATTAAAAAGGCAGAATGAAGACTGTATGAATCCACATTGAGAATGGGGCATCCAGGCTTATTGTGTGGCTAACCAAAGCTCCTCTACTTGTTCTTAGAAATGCGGCTTCAGGTGGATCTCAGATTTGAATGTGAGTAAATCACCTGGTGACCCTTTGAAATTGTAGATTCTCGGATTCATTGCTAGACATCGTCATTCAGAAGTCCAGTGAGGCCATGGCCCTTCCCATGGTAAGGATGGGATGTCAGTGGTCTGCAGACCACACTGAGATAGCAGAATGCACAGCTCAAATGAGAGGATCTTAGGCCCTGAAATTTTTTTCCCCAAATGTGGAGATCACTAGTCATTGTAGGTAGGTATTACTGATTAAGTTCCTTCTCAGAAAACCGGACTTTCTTGACGGTAGCCCCACATGAATTTGGAGGAAGTCGTAGGTGCTTTAGTACTACGTGAGACCTTTCGTATATGGTCTTATTTCATACTTAAGGTAACTCTGTGAGACTAGTATTATTTTGTAAGTAAGGGAATCACGGATTAGGAAGGCTTAAATATCTTGAACGGGGTCACACTTCTAAGAAGGGTTGGAGTCAGGATCCTAAATCAGTCTATATTTATTTCTTTTAGTATGCCATGCAACTTCTAAACCTCTATCTTGAGGTGAAATGTATTATGGGTCTACTTTGATTGAAGCAATGGTTATGCAAGAAAGCCAGACAGTGTGGATGGATAGTTCAAGTTCATATAGCCAAAGCCAGCCTTCAGTGCATACTGATCTTGCTTGGGGGATCTCAACTCTGAGGACTGACTGGAGTCTCAGGTACACTGGGGTCATCCAGGCAAGCTTTCTACTGCTGGGACTACCTCTTACCCCCCTTCCCAATTTAGGACTCAATCAGTGGCTACCACTGATCGGCCATGACAGAAGCTTGATACAGCCTGTAC
>NW_027528369.1:3777961-3880124 GCF_008692635.1 Crocuta crocuta
TGATCATGAATATGAGGGAAAGTATAACCTTCTGTGCAATTATATATTTTTTTATATTTTAATAACATTTTTATCATTGTAAAAAGAGAATATCACTTTATTCAGTGAATATTTGTTAAACTCTGAAGCTATGTGCCAGGCAGTGGAGGGGTGTGGGGCTTGCCATTGAACAAGACAAAGGACTGGTCCTCAGGGAGCTTATGTTCTAGAAGACAGAACCCCAGTGGGATATAGCAAAGAAGCAACTAAGAACATAGGATGCCGGACAGTAAACACCGGTGTGGAGGAGAAGGAAGCAAGGTAAGGAAGCTAGGGAGCCAGGAGTGACGAATCCAGGTACTAGTCATACATATGCATGTACAGTAATACATATTCATGTGTAGATACTTTTGAAAACCTTGAACACTACCAAGAAGAATACAGATCATCACCCATAATCCTACTACATCAAGGTCGGTGCCGTTAACTGCCTGGCCTATTTTCTTTTGCACTGTTTTCTCTGTATTGAATTGGGTTCCCACCTTACCTGCTTTTACAATGCAACCTGCATTTTTTTCCTGAACATGCCACAATCATTCTCCCGTGTCATTAGCATGATTTCATATTTAAAGGTTTGCTAAGTGCTATCGTAGGCATGCACTACAATTGATTTAGCTATTTCCTCTGTCGTTAGGCCTTTAGATCACTTCCCATTTTTCAGCAGTGTAAATATCACACTAATGCCCCTTCTCATCTATAAATCTTTGTGTGGACATCAAAATACTTTTTCCAGAATAAACTCGTCTGTTTTTGAGTCTGTTTTCTGAGGTTCTGGATGGAGATGTTGCCAAATTGCCCCCCAGAAGCAGCTCAGAGACAGCCATCTAGCCATGCCGGGGCATAGCAAACCCTTTACTGAGCTCTCTTTGAAGAGTTCGGTGCTGGGCTTGCACTTCATTTGGCCTAATCTCAAGGGTCCAGTTCTCCCAGGTCTGGGGACAGCTATGTGCCACTCCTCAGCGTGACATTCCACCAGGACCCTTCCCGTCTGCACGGTGGAGTAGAAGGTCTCTGACCACTTGGTACCTTCTCTAGAATCTGAACGGATGACCTTCGTCCCTTCCCCCAACCTTTGCTTGAGTGAGTCTCAATCTATTCCTGGCCTCCCCGGGCCCCCCTCCAGGATGCTGTAATCACAGCACTAACCTGTGTTCACATTTCCCATTATCGAGCAGAGACCCCCTGTGCATCCCCGTGGCCCGGCTGCTTCCTAATGGCCCCAGCTTCCAACTTCTAATGGCCCTATTCTCATTTCTCCCAAGAGCCAGCTCTTTTTGCTAGTGTTTTAAGATTCCTGGTCCAGACGAACTTTCCCCCCATGATGTCCATCTGGCCAAATTACAGGTGATGCAAGCAGTGAGACACAGAGTCGGGTGTGTCTGCATCGATAGGACAGAGGAACCTCCCGAGGCCATCCATCTTCTGTCTCCTCCAGTGACATCCACCCGAGCCCCTCCTTGTCTGTGATTTGGGGATGAGAGACGACATCCCTAATTGCTAGTGCCATACCATGGAGACAGGGAGATGCTGCTAGTCTGAGTATAGCCTCCCCCTTCTTGCCCGAACCCTTCCCGGAGATGCTGTGGATAAAAACCCGTGGACAGGGTGGACTTCCCACTTCTCAGTTCATCGCTCGGGAGATTGAACCTTCGGAGGAAATGTTAGCAAGGGCACAAAGACTCTTCTGAATGTCAAATCATCCCAGGGCTTGAGATGTCTGGGCGGGGGGCCTCCCGAGGCCCTCCCTTCTCTCGGCCTCAACGGCAGCTTCCTCAAAACGGATAACTGTTGTGCTGATGTAGAGGATGGTGATCAGAAGTGATTACGAAGCATGGTGCAAGCACAAAAATAATGATTGTTTTAAAAAAAGAAAATATTGTAAGCACTGGACAATGCCAGCATCCCCATTTTTTTTTTTTCTTTCTAGTTCTTACGAAGCCACCTGGGGATCAGGTTTTCCATTTCTCTCTTCCTTGATCAAGGTGAGAGATTATTCATGTGTTTCCATAGCCAACTGCTAAGTACCCGGGTTTTATGCTAGGCACTGGTTTCTGGGAAAAGAGAGGGGTGGGGAGGTGGGGGCGGGGAGTGAAAGGGAAAAATGTTTTTCAGTTGCAGACTCAAGAAGTTATCTCTGAACTTGGATTTAATTGTGAACCGGTAATTAAATTATTAAAACAAAGAAGAGTCTTCTTTCCAAATCCCCAAAGGATTCCTAGGAGAGCAGACTGGAGCCTCTTTGAGTGACAAGAGCACAAAACAGCAGGCCGTTCCCCCCTGGAGGGCTGGGTGACTCCAACTGCCTCTTGAAATGCTTGCTGGCCTTCTCGGAGCTTCTAGCATTTCTTAGTTTGAGGAAGAAGTCATTCACTGGCTCAAAAGGTTTGGGGGTGAACAAGCCAGAGAAAGTCCCTCTCCTCATGGAGCATCTAATCTAGTGGAGCAAAGGCAGTGCATCAACTGGTCCAGAAGGAAACAAAAAGCACCAGAGGGCATGAGCAGTTCTTGTAGGAAATAACTGTGGGAGGTGATTACATGTGAGCAATATTAGGGGCGCCTGGGTGGCTGAGTCGGTTAAGCATCCGACCTCGGGTCAGGTCATGACCTCATGGTTTGTGAGTTTGAGCCCCACATCAGGCTCTGTGCTGACAGCTCAGAGCCTGGAGCCTACTTCGGATTCTGTGTTTCCCTCTCTCTCTGCCCCTCTCTGGTTTGCCCTCTGTCTCTTTTTGTCTCTCCCTCAAATATAAATAAACATTAATTTTTAAAAAAATGTTAACAATATTAGTAACTGACTGAGGGAAGGTCCCCTTTTTCATCTCCCCTCCCACCTGCAAGAGCCACAGGGAATTTATGTTTTTAAGGGGGATTGTGATCATGTTAACCACTGGGATTTCACATATCATCACTGGCCCTGTAGACATTAAGTTTCCCCTTCCACTAGACTGTAAATCTAGTAAAAGTCATGAAAACAGGGACAAGATTACTTTGCTAACTTCATCCTCCCTATAGTGCACATAGTAAGAGTTCAGTAAATATTGTGCAGTGGACGAGTTAGTTAAGAAAGGCTCTATTTGAAGAGGCTGCTGTGACGGATGCTGAGGGTAGGTGCAAGCTAATTGGTATCTGTCAGGGAAGCACCCGAATGGAGATGCAACAAGAAGCAGTGCAGGATGCCTGAGGAGGTGGGAAACTGAGTCCAGGTGCTCTGAAAATGGCAACTCCATTGCCCTTCCCCCCAGCAAGGCACACAAGTCTGCTGAGGCGAAACTCAGAGCCTCACGTTGGTGGTATAGTGTCTAGAAGGATTTCCATTGGGAAACCAATGGGAAGAATAGTCGACTCAATTACCTTATCCTCATAGTTCAGGCTCCTAAGAATGTAGGAGAGACTATAAAAAGCAACAGAGTAGCCCCCAAGGGCTGTCAGACACCTCGTTTATGATCCTTCAGAAGGTATTCTGGCTTCTGCCTTTTATTTGTGGGCTTGGTGTCATCTCTAAGTAAGGCACGTGGCTGTGACTATTCTGGTTATTCCCCCTGACTTCTCTGAAACATTTTGTCTATACCTTTCCAGAAATGGTGATGTTTTCTGTTTGGTGCAATCGGAAATCTGGAGGCTAGAAGCTTTTGTGAATCATCGAAGATCTGAAAGTCAACCAGGCTTCATCAAAAAGGCAGTGAGGTCCCCAGTAAAGGAGGGCTAGATACAGGTAGAATCAGGGCCTGTCATGGTAGTTACATATAAAACTCTGGGTCATAATCGTAAAACAAAGTAAAACAACACAAAACAAAACCAAAAACCAAAAGCAGTTGCTGCGAAGTACTGTCCACCCCTGGTCTTCCAGGAGCCTGTGACATGACACATTCCTCCCGAGGGCTATCAGGGGATACTTTAGCTGATTCTGTGTCCATGCCATACACCAGGAGTCAGCATCCAAGGGTCTCCTGAGTCTTGTTTTGTCTCATCTGCAGAAGGGGGTCGAAAAGTTCTACCTGCCAGTGTTGCTGCCTGCGGTCGGGGCTCCGGGGGGCTCCTACTCAGCAACCACCAGGCTCCTACTCAGCATTTAAGTAAATCTCCGTGTCATGTGATTCTGAACCCCTTCAGTTCAGGGACGCTGAGAGTCGAAACAAATTTTTAATAGAAGCCGCACTGGGCCCAGGCAGAAGTCAGTAGGACTCGAATGTTCCCACTCCCTGATTATGGAAGCAGTGAAAAATGTGTTGATTTTATCCCTTTGGTGAGCTGTACGCCCACCTAACAAAACCAGGCCTACACATATGGTCCCAATTTCTCATCGTAGGGGAAAGACCAATGTTCTCAGAGGAGTTAATTTTTACCAGTTTCAATAAAAAGTCATGTCCCATCCATGGGAGGTGGGTTGGATTGCTACAGGCTTGGCTAACTGCTCTCAGGGGACACGTGGATGTCAGACCTGGACCCAGGAGAGGACAGTTATCCACAAAGGCTGTCTCGATGGCCCCAAATGCCTTAAGCTTCCCCCAACCCCCGTGATTGCATCAGGCACGCCTGTCCCCTTTGTGGCTGACACAGCTAGCGGTGGAAATCTGGGCTTGGGGCGGGGGGGGGGGTGGGGTTTGAGTAACAGTGCTTCCCCCAGTTGACTGGAAGCACGCAGACGGTAGTCCCCAGTGCCCAGCACAGGGGCAGAGCACACTCCAAGGAAATACCGTGCAAGAAACAAGGGACAGGCCTGCGTGGCTCGTGGCTAAAAAAATCCAGAAGCAGGAGAGACGAAACACCGGGTAGGGAGGTGGCTGGCTGCACTGGGCAAAGCTTGAGCAAGTAGAGTTTGCAACGGGAGGGATTTAGGCTAGTGCTCGGGAAGAAAGCCGCTTTGTAAACATTCTCGCAAATTCAGGGCTGCCTAAAGCATTACAGTGGGCACCGTGGAAAACAGCCAGCAATTGTATCAGCCTCTGCAAACACAATAATCTGCTCTGCTCCCATCCCCATTTTTATTTTCCATAGGTTTTAAAGAAAAGTTTCAGCAGATAAAGTTTATGGCAAAAGATTATGAGGAGGGTTTTGCCTAGGCTTTTTAAGCTACAGGGATTTAAGGAAGGAGACAGTCCTATCTTTCTGGGACCCAGGGAGTCTCTGGGGATGGGTGGAGTTGGAAAGGCTCCCACTGGCTGGGTAATACTGGGTATGGAAGTTCAAACACATCTCCTTTCAGTCATCAGAAAAGCAACACCCCTCGGGCTCCTTCTGTGTCGGGGAAAGAGGTAAGCATGCCCAGGTCGCTCTCCGTCTGGAAAGGGAAGAGGGAAGGCTAGTTGGGGCCTTTCTGCTGAGCCTCTTGGGCAACAGCAGACTGAGTACAGACACGCTTCTTTCGGGTGCCAGGCTCAGAACAAGGGCTTGGGTGGTAGGCAGCCGTCTGCCAGGGAGAAAGCAGCCTGGCCGGGCAGATGCTGGTCCAGCGGTCAGTCCTGTTCCCTGCTGGGGGCCACTTCCAGGCAGTTTCCAACAGAACAGTAGAACAGATTCTTTCTCACTGACTCTCTCACCCTCTTTCCTCCTTCCTTCCTTTTAAAAAGTCCCAATCCCTACATTTTGTTGCTGTTTTAACTTCATCACTTAATCAGAGGCATTCTTGGAAAGCTGAGAATTTAGCTACAGTGCGGGGAGAAGTGAGGTGGGGGGGCATCCGCACTCCAGTCCTGAGTCTGCCACCACGTGACTGTGTGACCTCGGGCCAGATGTGCCACTTCTCTGTGCCTCCATGCCCTCACCTGTGAACAGGGTTAATTGTGCACGCCCTAGCAATCACCACAATGGTGAAGCTCTAACACGGTGACTTAGAAGTGCCCTGAAAAGAGGAAATTTTGTAGGAGAAATAAACGTATTTTTCACATGTACCCAGCTAGATAGTTGGCCACAAAACTCAAAAATCGTGGCTCTCGGTGTGCAGTTGAGTTTATGTGAGTCTGCAGCCCTGTGTGAGAGCAATACTTTTCCAGGCTTGCTCTCCTGGGCAGACAACCAGCTTTGGTGCATGATGGATGAGCCAAGTTAGAGGCTGTACAGCCTCTGATCAAGTCACTCTTCCTCTCTGAGCTGCGGGGAGCTCCATAGGTGAATGTGTATTGGGGCGTGGAGATAAGACACTGTCCAAACAGACAGAACCAGTCTTTTCCCTACTGCATTCTTGAATCCTTTTTTTTTTTTTAATGTTTTTTATTTTCGAAAGAGGCACAGAGCAGGAGCGGGAAGGGCAGAGAGACAGGGAGACACAGAATTTGAAGCAGGCTCTAGGCTCTGAGCTGTCAGCACAGAGCCCGACAAGGGGCTCGAACCCACCAACAGTGAGATCATGACCTGAGCCAAAGTCAGATGCTCAACCGACTGAGCCACCCAGGCGCCTTTGGATTCTTGAATTCTTGAGGAAGATGCACATAAATGTCCGTGCTAAAACTAGGAACAGGCCTAGGTGAAGACATGCCCACTGGGGGCACTGCTGGCTGCCCAGGTGGGGGATCTATGAACCCCCATACCACATGAGCTGTCCTAGAGTCAGGCACCAACACCAGGAAGTGGGTAGAACAGAGGGTTCTGGAGCCAGAAAGAGACTCGGGATCGAGTCCTGCTTCTCCCTGGCGACCTGAAGCAAAGCGTTTCACTGCTCTTGCCTCAGTTTACCAGTCTACAAGCTTTAAATAGGATGAACAGGGTAATTGCTTAGCACAGCGTCTGGTATAGCAAATGACAGTTCTTCCTATTACTTTATTAGTGATATTATTATGAATCCAAAGCACCCAGAGCTGTGTACATCTCAGTTCTCTCTCCCTCCTGGACAATTTCCATTTTCTCCACTGAGGCCCTACTTAGCAGCACGGGGACTCCCCAATGCCAGAAGCTCCACCCTGGATAGAGGGATTCAACTTGGGGAAGTGCCCCAGCGGCCAGTTCGATGTGGGGAAGGAGGCAGGCTACAGAAGCCACAGTAGCAGCTCTTGCAAAAGTTCACCGAGTTGATAAAGTTATTAAAACATAAAACACACATGCACCAGGCCAGGGCGGGGGGNCAGCCCTTTACCTCCAGGCTGTGCAAAGCCAGGAGGGCCAGGGAGCAGGGAGAGGAGGAACTAGTCTGACAGGTTGACAGGTGAGCCACCCCAGAGGCTCAACCTCCAGGGGCGAGGCGCAGGGAGGTGTCCGCCCCACCCAGGCTATACCCCCAGCCCACTCCTGACCCCTCCTAAAATAAAAACGAAAAGAAGAGGAAAGGAAAGGAAAGGAAAGGAAAGGAAAGGAAAGGAAAGGAAAGGAAAGGAAAGGAGGAAGGAAGGGAGGAAGGAAGGAAGGAAGGAAGGAAAGAAGGAAGAGAAAGAAAGAAAGAAGAGAGAAGAANAGAAAGAAAGAAAGAAAGAAAGAAAGAAAGAAAGAAAGAAAGAAAGAAAGAAAGAAAGAAAGAAAGAAAGAAAGAAAGAAAGAAAGAAAAAGAAAAGAGCCACCAGCCCAGGCGGAGCGGGTGGAGCGCGCCCAGGGGCTGGAGCACTCGGCCCAGGGAGCGGGAGGAGCCCCAACGCCCCTCGCGCACCATTGGCCCATCCGCGTAGCAACAGCCGAGNGGCCCCTCGGCTGCCAAAAAGTTGCTTGCTCTTGCCAAGAAAATAGACCCGGGGACTCTTCAAACTCCAGCGCGGACTTCGCTTTCTCTCTCCCTCCCCCACCCTTTCTTGGTGCAACTCCTCTCTCCGCTGATGCTGGCTTCAGCCCCCTTTTTGGAAGGCCAACTCTTTCCCCCCAAGGGTGTGTGTGTGTGGGGGGGGGTCGGGGGTTGCTCTTTAGAGGTAAAAGAGTCCAGACAGGCTTTCGGGTCCCACCCGGAACTCATCACCAGTGACCACTTGCAAACCTCAACCACAGCAGCTTCCCTCTTAATATATAGTGTGTTTTGTTGGAACAGATCTGCAAGATCTGTGTCCAAAGGAAGGGCAGTTGGAATGCTTGTGGGGTGCCAGGGTTTCATCCTGGGGGGGGGGGCGGTTACTGGTCTGATTGCTTTCAATTCTCGTGGTAGTTCCAGGAAATGGGTCTCCTTGTCTCTTTTTAATAGATGGGAAGTTGAAGTTCAAAATGACATGCGGAAGGGTCCCAGGGGACTATTAGTACGTGGTCTAGCACGGTTCAAACCCAGGCCGGTCCCATCCCAAAGAGCGCCCTGTTTCCGTGCCGTCACAGCCTCCCCAAGTACATTTCTCTGTGATGGATCCAGAGAAGTGGAGAGAGTAGGTAGGAGTCTCTGGCTGTTGGTGGCGGAGCCAGGGCAGCTTGATGGGTGTGTGACCTTCACAGTCGCGAGGAACCTTCCACTAAGAAGGGCTCACACTTGGTTTCAGGCTCTCCTGTTGCTGTTTTGACATTCATAGGAAGTTTGGAAGAAGGGATGGTGTGTTTTCATTTCGCACTGGCCCTGCAAATTTCGTAGCCAGCCCAGAATTCACGGAGAAGAGGCTCGCCGGACAGTTTTGTGAAGGCAGCTTATTTAAGTGCCCCAGGGGAATCACACATTTGGGGAACTTTGGGGGAACTTAGGCTTCAAGTAAAGGAAGAGGCTTGTAAGCCTCTCTGTCTCTCTCATACACACACACACACACACACACACACACTTAGACTTCTGCATACACCCTGTGGATTAGTCAGTTTTATTACACTGTAACTGTAATTTGAATCCCTGGTCTATTAAATGGGAGTGTATATATTTATGGCTGTGTTTATGCGTGTGCGTGCGCCTGCGCGTGCTAGCTGGGCCAGGGAATAGGGGATTGGGGAATTTACAACACATGGACACAGCCCTGATTATTGACTCTATTCTTTCCCTTTGGAGACATTATGGGGGATTTGAACCAGGCCCTGCTTTTATGAAATACATACTTGGGAGGTTTTAGAGTGGCCATAAACGCTGGTCAGTGTGAGAGTGAGGTTGGTGTGGAGCCAGATCCTCTGGGAGGGGACAAGCACTGAATACACCCTCCCCAGGGCCTGACAGAAAACCACATACTTTTGCATCTGTTTTACCCCCAAATCAGAGTCTCCTTTCCTGGCAAGGAGAGGCCTGGTTTTTATTCTCTGGATTGTGCTGATTTTACTCTCTGAGTTAAGAGATTATCCATGAATCACCGATGGTGTGAAAGTCTGGAATAAATGAGAAGAAAGTCTGGATGTGTCCCTCATGCTTATTCGCCACCCAAGATGTAACTCGAGCACTGTAGGGGACCTTGGGGACTCTGAGACAGCCAGTAACTTTGGAGTTCTTTATTTTGTTTGTAAGGAAACTGAGGCCCAGAGAACTAAGCCAATACACTGCAGGTTAAGCAGTTGCATGGCAATGATATTTGGTTTAGAATCCACTTCTCCTGCCTTCCATTCCAGCCTTCCTCCTTGCTTTCATTTTTGTACGAAGTATTATATAATCCGTTTATGTGGAGAGGTGTGGTTCATTTAGCGAATAGCAATATGGGGTCAAAGGGGTTGCAAACATTTGCTAGTGCTTGGTATTTGCCCTCACTTTGCCTCCATTGGTCTCATTGAATGGAATCTTCAGGGCAATATTGATAGAAGGTAGGGAATGTTATTTTCATTTAACAGATGGCAAAAGTGAGGTACAGAGTCATGGTATAACTTGCCTTGGGTCCCTCAGCTTGTAAATGCAATGGCTGAGATATGAACTCAGTTCCTCCCTCCTAATCCCTCAATGGAAGAATGGCATTATTCCAATCATTATGCCATGGTTCCATGGTGGCTCTTTTTAACTAAAGAGATGACTCCATGCATGTGAACTAAAGAGATGACTCCATACCTTCCAAACGGAGGTTGTCTGTGGTCATTATTCAGCTAACTTGGGATCATCAGTTACTCTTAATTCAGTTTTGTCTCCATTTTTGGTGGGCTTTTTGGTGGTGATGAGTGACTTCACTTTGAAGCTACAGACCAACTGGAAGGTCATTTGATGGTTACTGAAAGTCNGACGTCGGGAGAAGGGCATGGAACTCATTCTCCCTCCAGATCCTCCAAAAGCATCCAATCCCACCCACACCCCAACTGTGGACTGCTTTTGTCCAGAACTGTGGAAGCACACATTCCTGTTGTTTAAGGCCAGCTGGTTTGTGGCGATCTATCCCAGCCCAAAGAAACTAAGACAAGTACTAAATTATTTTACCACATTTTAAAAAGTAAAGAAATGCAAGCATTAAAAGAGAATTCCAAGCTGAAACTGTCTGTCTAGAAATATATTAGAAGAGACATCAAAAATGAGATTTGTCTGTCTATCTATCTATCTATCTATCTATCTATCTATCTATCTATCTATCTATCTATCATTCATGAGGTCCAGTCAATCAATTCTTATGTATGTAAAACAGAAAGATTTCACTTAATTTGATTAGCTTTTGAATGGCTGCCTGGACACTGAAGCAACTTGTTGATCTGACCTATATCCTGTATGTGTCCAAAAGAGAAGAGGGTATTTGCTAGAAGCTTAACATTTTTGTGTAAAGGGGGGGAAGGGTCCCATTTCTGCCTTGGGTATAGAAAGCTAGACAAAGTATTGCTCCTACCATAACAAGAAGAAAAATCCAGATGAACTGACTTTCTTTGAATCCATGAGAGAGTTGAGATTACAAGGCAATTTCCGAGCAAAGCCAGGCTTCTTGGGACAAGGGGACAGATCTTCCACATGGAAGGCCATGGGAAGAAGCAACACCAGAAGCATCTTGAAATGTTTAATGGCTTGTAAAGATCGAGTGCAGGCTAGCACGAGAGTGTGGACCCCAGGCCCTGGGGCTGCAGACACAATGGGAGCTCTCACGTACTTGCAGGATCTTCAACATGGAGCTCCATCGGATGGCCACCAGGAACACTGGGGACAAGCGCTAGACTGGAGTGGGTCTCTTTCAGGGGTGCAGGCCTGGAGGGGGTGAGCCTGCCACTGTCGGAAGGCAGGAATCCCCTGGAGACCCTCTTCCCTGCAGAACAAAATCCGTAAGTTGCTTGGAGAGGGCAAACCCAGTAGCCTCCAGACCCCTTAAGGCAGGGGAAGGATAAAGATAAAACTCCTCTATATATATCTGCGTCGTGAAAGAATTCCGGGCTCCACACCCTAGATGAATAGGGAATAATCGTGATCTCCTGCTGGGGGAGGAACTGTTTACCACCCAGCACAGACACAAGGCAGGCTTGGCTGCCGTGGATAGGAGAAGCAGGGGCATCCAGAAACCCCAGGCTTGAGGCCCAAGTGGACAGGCCTACCTTAGAGAAGAAATCAAAGTTTATTTTTGTAAGGTTCTTTCACTATCCATGTAGGGTTAAAAGGCTATTTGCAGGTTGACTGCAATAATGTAAAGATGTACTCAGTAAACCCAAGGGCAGCTACCAAAAATAGCTAAAGAAATACGTATAAATAATGAGGCAATAGAACAGTCTTTTCAACAAACGGTGCTGGATTAATGGGACTTCTGTCTGTAAAATAAATGAACATGTGTCCATATCTTGCACCACATACGAAAATTAACTCAAAATGAATTATAGGCCTAAATGTAAAGCATCTGAAGAAAAGATGGGTGAGGCAGAGATTTCTTTGATACAGCACAAGTACAACCCATTTTTATAAACTGGACCTTATCGAAATTAGAAATGTCCTCCCTTCAGAATACACTGTTAAAATGCACAAGCCAGCCACAAGTGGTGAGAAAATATTTGCAAAAGAACTATCTGATGAAGGGTTTCTATCTAGAATCTATAAACAACCCTCAAAACTCAATAGTAAGAACACAACCTTATTTAAAAAAATGGGCAAAATACTTGAACAGACACTTCACCAGGGAAGACAGATGATACATAAACACATGAAAGGATGCTTAACATCATCAGTCATTAGGAAAACCCAAGTTAAAGCCACAATGAGACACCACCGCCTATTTATTAGATTGGCTGGAATAATTTTACAAAATCAAATTGGCAATACCAAGTGCTGGCAAGATTGAGAACGATAGAAACTCCTTATGTTGCTGGTGGGAACACAAAATGATGCAGTCACTCTGGAAAGAAGTGTGCACTTTCTTATAAACATTACATATGACCTAGTAATTCCATCTCTCGGTATTTACCCAAGAGGAATGAGCGTATACTTTCATACAACAGCCTGAATACAACTGGCTCTAACGGATTTATTCCTGATCTCCAAAAAACAAACAGAACACACAAATGTCATTCAACTGCCAGAAGGATAAACAAATTACGGTATATCCATACAAGAAAACACCACTCGGCAGCAGAAAGAAATGCACTTCTGAGACGTGCAACAACATGAATGAATCTCAAATGCTTTGTTAAGTGGAGGAAGCCAGGCGCAAAAGTAAACATGCTGTATGTTTCCATTTACACGACGTTCTGGAAAAGGAAAAAAATAAGAAAGCAACTGTAGGAACAGAACACACCAGTGAATGCCAAAAGCTGAGGACAGAAAGGGGGCATAAGAGAACCGTTCTGAGTGATGGAAATATTCTATATATTGAGTACAATGTTAGCTACGTGGCTATATACGTTTGTCAAAGTTCATGAAAGGAATGCAAAGGGTTGATTTTGTTGTTTATAAATTATAGCTCAGTAAACCCGACTGGGAAAGAAAACACAAAAACCTTGGTGTTAAAAACAAAAAAACAAAAAACAATCCTGAGATAGACAAGGAAACAGTGTTGTTTGGCTCTGGGAAGAATGGCCAGTGTGCCTCATCATAATTATTCCTGAATTGATAAGCTCTGGTGGATGTCAATGACTTTTAGGTATATGCATATATTTTCTTTCCAATTTTTATGAGCTCACATCCTATGTTCCTGATACCAGGTGGGAATGTTTCCCAGTGGAGGTGAAGGCGTTAGAGCTTTATTCAACATGGCCGTCACCACCATTTACAACCTCCTTGCCGAATCCCTACAAGTTTTCTCTCAGGACCACCAAGCATCATGGAGCACAGTTTGAAAGTGCCAGGGCCAGCTGAGACTATCTCGGGGTGTGTTCCCTAGGACACGAGGCTCTTGGAATGCTCCATGGATGAGAGGGTTCTGTGACACCAAGTAAGATGCAGCAACTCTACCTATCACATATCTGTCTTGGACATCCACAATCCACACTAGCATCTAAGTGCTCTGAGAAGGACTGCAGGAAGGAAACCTGCTTCTGATTCCTTTCGTCTACTGTTTTTGTCATTTATTTGACTTGGTTACATAAAATCTGTGACACCGCTGGTTAACCTCTAGGAAACTGCTCATGTTTCACTTCGTAGAAGGGAATAGAGTAGCATTTCTGGACCATTTGCTGTAAACTCAGGCCTACTTTAGCTACTTTCTATTTATTTTCCCATTTCATCATTTCCAGGATGTGATGAGGTGGATACAACTATTTTTTGAAGAAGAAATTGAGACTTAGAGACACCAAGTAATGTGTTCAAATCTACACAGCTAGTGGGTTGTCTGTCTCCAATATCTAAGCTTTGAGGCTTTGTGGATGATCAAATAGGATGGACGTAGCAAAAGCATCACTGCCACTGGCTCAGGTGACCACAGGGGACATCTGGGACATGCATTTCTTCCTGGCCCTGCATTTTTAAATTGGACGCAGCTACTGGTGGATCTCACTTATCGTGCAATTGGTGTCTTAGACATCTTTTGGTTGCAGAAAGAAACATTCACCTAATCTAGAACATATAAAGCAATAAATGGAGACACATAGAACACATTAAAAAACTAAGGTGTATTTCTTTTTTTGTATGTTTTTTTTTTTTAATTTATTTCTGAGAGAGACAGACAGCGTGAGCAGGGGAGGGTCAGAGAGAGAGGGAGATACAGAATCTGAAACAGGCTCCAGGCTCTGAGCTAGCTGTCAGCACAAGCCCAACGTGGGGCTTGAACCCACAAACTGTGAGATCATGACCCGAGCCAAAGTCGGACGCTTAACCAACTGAGCCACCCAGGCGCCCCAAAACTAAGGTGTATTTCATGCACCTAAGGGTAGGGCAGGTACCCGAGCCTCATGAGGATTAGGAACCAGGAATGGCAAGAAAGCTTTCAGGATCGAAGGTGATCTCTCTACTTCTACTCCTTCCCCATTTCTTCTTATGGCATCTCTCTTCCCTGAGTCTGTCCCAGATTTTCATTCCCTGCTTCTGCCACCTTCACCATGCAATGGGATAAACACAGCCATCCAACATCTACTTTCCATGATCTTACAAAGGACAACAGCTGCTGCTAAGGGACGCCTTTTCCGATATACCAGGTGAGAGACTGTGATTTGTCTAGCGTGATCAGGTGTCCACCACTGTGCACAGGGGAGTGAGTGGCAACAGGCCAGTCTTAGGAGAAATTGACCCGCCTTTCAGAAACAGTGCTCGATTCAGCCCGTAGACTATAGCCCATCATTTCCAGGATCGCTCTGTGATGGTGAGGATCACCTGGAGCACTTGCATATGCTCCCCAAGGCCCAAGCAGACCTGCTGAATTACAATCTTGACGGTGGTACTCGAACCCAACTGTACACAGGAATTACCCAGGGAGCTTTAAAGCTACAGATGCCTGGATCCCACGCCCTGAGCTTCTGCTAGAATTGGTCTGGAGGACAGCTTGGCCATCAGCAGTTTTAACAGCTCCCCAGCTGAATTTAATGTGCAACCAAGGTTGAGATCTGCTGTAAGGACCTGGAAGGCTGTATGCTTAGCAAGCATCCCAGGTAATTCTTACGATCAGAGGTGTTTGGAAAGTCTGTAGGGGTAAGGGAGCAAGCACGCTGACAGGTTCTTTAAGAAGAGGATGTAGAGAGAAGCCAGTTGGCCTAGAGGCTGCCTAAAACCAGGATCGCTTGGAGTCATTTGGTCATTTTCTAGAAAATGGAATTTTGAGTGGTGGGCTGAGGAGATAAAGAAATAGCCAGAACCAGAACCAGGGGACAAAAACATAAGAGACTCTTAAATATGGAGAACAAACAGAGGGTTACTGGAGGGGTGTGTTGGGGGGGGTGAAGGGCTAAACGGGTAAGGGGCATTAAGGAATCTATTCCTGAAATCATTGTTGCACTCTATGCTAACTAACTTGGATGTAAATTATGAAGAAGAAGAAGAAGAAGAAGAAGAAGAAGAAGAAAGAAATAGCCAGAACCTTAGAACCACTTACCATTAATTCTATCATACCCCCTTATGCAGTCATTCTTTTATCCAACTCCACACTTTTTTTTTAATGTTTTATTTATTTCTAGGAGAGAGAGAGAGAGAGACAGCGTGAGCAGGGGAGGGTCAGAGAGAGAGGGAGTCATAGACTGAAACAGGCTCCAGGCTCTGAGCTGGCAGTCAGCACAGAGCCCGACGCGGGGCTCGAACCCACGAACCGCGAGATCATGACCCAAGCGAAAGTCGGACGCTTAACCGACTAAGCCACCCAGGCGCCCCTATCCAATTCCACACTTATTGATCATCTATCACATACCAGGAGCCGCACTAGTAAACGAACTGGGGATTCAGTGATTAATAATATAGACCCATGAGATCTTGTAATATGTAAAATGCCTTTGGCAGGCTTAAATGACTGGGGAAAGTCTTGACTGAACTGAAATAAAATAAACAAAATAGTATATTTGCATCCTGGCCCTTTTCATGGTACTTCTTTCTCTGAGAAAGCTACCATATAATGGCAGCAACATTCATTGAAATCCTGATTTAGAAACATTTCGCTACACTTGTCAAAGAGCCGCATACTATTTTTAGCGTCTTAGTAGAATTGAAACAAACAAACAAACAAGCAACATCTCCACACAATGGGGCAATCTTCCCCAAGGGAAAATTATAGCTTTCTGACCAAACTGTGCGGATGGATTTCTAACTGTTAGCCACTGGCTGCAGGGATAAGGCAAGTTCCAAAGTCACCCCGGGAAAGAGAAGTTTGTGGGATTCGGAAGGTGGCATTCTATTCCAGCTCCTGGAAAAGCCAAGAGGCAAAATGAAAAAGCAACACTTTCTTCCTGGTCTCCCTCCTCCCTTCAACCACCACCCTCCTCTCTCCTTGGAAGGTTTAGTGTCCGAGCTCCCTTGTTTGGCTGGTCACCGAGTCCCGTTCAAACTCAGCATGTCCAGCGTCGGATCCTGTCTGGTGGTGCCTTTAGGCCCCGCAAATGTAAAAACTAAGAAGCACACTGGTCCCAGCCGAGCTTTTGCCAGGTAGTTAGATCCTGAGCTCTTGGTTTGACTTCAGACGCACACGGTTTAATTTTCTCCCTCGACTTCACCCAAATCCAGACCTGAACAACTTCACAGGCCGCCAGACTTTGTTCTGCGCGAACAGCATTGCCCGGCGGGGTCGTGCAGCCTCCAGGGCACAGAGGAGGAGGCACTCAGGGCTAGCCAGAGTTCTAGGTGGCTCGCAAGGTTTGCCTCTGTGCATCTCCTTCAACCTCCCACTGCCGCGTGAGCTGGGATTCTGTCCCACGTTCGAGTTGCGGAAATGAAATCTTGGGGGATTTTAATCTCGGGGCTCGGGGGAGAGCACTGGAGGTGCTGACCTGAGTAATCGGTTTTACTTGCCCTCCTTGTTGGGGTTGACTTTTGTGTTTGCGTGATTTAGTGGGCAGGGTACAAACCAAACCAAAGACTCCTTGTCATTCTCCCGTCTCGCACGGCTTGGCGTGGGACGCATAAAAGACTTGTTTCACCAGAGTTTTGCTTTTCCTTCTTCCTAAGTGTCTGGCAGGGACAGATATGCCCGCTCTGGGTCTTGGAATGAGGAGCAGGTGTGACAAGTCCGGCGGCAGCAGCACATGGCCAGCTGCACAGAGCTAGAGTACACTGACCGCCCCCAGCAAACGTGGGCATTTTTGCAACACCCTGTTCACAAGGCCCTGTGCCCTGTTTGGGGGTGTCTCATTCAGCTAGCACTGTCTTGGGGTTCCCCAAAGGTCGTTCTGTTTCTAGGAAGAAGTTGAAGCAGGTCATTCAGACTCAGAAGGAGAGGGCGGCTGCTATCGTGGAGGGAGCATGTCAAACCCATGAGCTGTGTTTTATTGCATGTGCAGGGGGGCCAAGAAGTCGCGAAAACCCCGTAGCACCGTATTCAGCCTTCCCAGGAAAACAGTTGTTCTAGCACTTTCTTCAGAAGGAAACCATGCTTTTTTTAGGGAAGTCGCCCTATGTATGATTTATAAAAATTCCACTCAAGTGTGCTTTCTGAAGTTCTGCTCACGAGTGCTCATTTGATAGCCATATATTTAAATAATTTGTATATATCAATGCATCCCGTTATATAGTTATGTATTTCTGTGTGTGTTTATACATATGCATGCATATATATCCATATAGATGACATGCATATATATTTATAGGGTTGAATGAATTCCAGCTTTGCTTTTCTTCATACCTGAAATTAAGCAGGAGGAGTTATAATTTGCAGAATAACATTAATAACGACGCATCGAAGTTTGCACCTGGCGATCCTTGAGAATGTCCTCATTTCTCTCTTTCCCCCTCTTCCTCCTTTGTGTCTCCCCAAGCGGCGCCCCCATTCCAGGCCTGTTCCAGCCTTGCTCTGCCCACACCAACGTGGACTTGAAGCGCCGATTTCTTTCCTTGCTTTACTCCAACACCATCAACTTAAAACAAAACACATGGCCCAGGGCAGGGTGCTGTCTCTAGTTTCCATGGCTTTCTTCTGATACTTTCTTGTTGGTTTTGGATTCTGTCCGCCCCCCGAAACCCCAAGAGCACACTTTCTAGGTATGGAGCAAAATAAGTATTTTTTTTTTTTTTTTAATTCCTCCACTCAGCAGAATCGTGCTGAGTGTGTGGGATGCACCAAGTCAGTGGTGCAAGATTTGATTTGAAGCAGCTGACGAGCCCAGCCATCTGGTAAGTGCGCTCACCAAAGAGGCTGTCCCCTGTGGTTGCTTAACAAAAACATTTGTCTCCGGTCACCACTGTTTCCCCTTTGTTCTCCTAAATGCCGAACTGAAGCTTGCTTGCCCTGGGATGAGGCATCTGAAGACAGGGCTATGGGCTTCTGGTCCGCGTGCCACAACGACCCCATAAGGAAACACTGTCCTTCTAGGCCCTTCATCTTGGTCCTTATGAGGATTTCTATTCCCCCCTGCCCTTCTCCACTTCATCTCTTGGGTTCCCTTATAGATCAAGGTGTTGGTGTTACCTCGTAGAGGGGCAGCCTCCCTGTCTGGTCCCGGAGACTGTTAGTTTCCTGAGGTCGCCACTCCAAACATAGACCCTGGCACTCAGGAACTACTTATTAACTATTGTTGGAATACTTCAGAAATGAGCCTGGCCTCCTTCGTCAGCCTCTCTAACCCAGTGCTGGAGGCAGGACACAGACTTGGAGAGAGAGTTGATTCTTTTCTTCAGAAAAGTGCTCTGGAGACCTAAAGCTATGGACATTCCCACTGGCCAAATGGGCGCCACTGCAGGATGTGGCCGGACCCCGGGAGTGAACGTGCAGAAGACCATCGGCTCGAACACTCATCTTACTGTGTTTGCCTGACTGTGGCTCCCCTTGATCTGGGCATAGTAGTGAGAGCTTGGCCCAGTCAGTAAGGCAGGCCTCCGTTTGTTACGCGCATTTTAAACATTTATTGTAGGGGGGCCTGGGTGGCTCAGTCGGTTAAGCATCCAACTCCTTATTTCAGCTCACATCGTGTGATCTCACAGTTGGTGAGTTCGAGCCCCGTGTCAGGCTCCATGCTGACACTGTGGGATTCTCTCTCTCTCTCTCTCTCTCTCCACCCCTCTCCTGCTCATACTCTGTCTCTTTCTCTCTCAAAATAAACGAATAAAAACTTTAAAAAAAGATGTTAAAAAATAAAAGACAAACATGTATTGTAAATTTATTTTTATAAATATTAATGGACTCTAGGTACCATTTCAGAAATACGGAACAAGTGAGCAGATAGCATGGAGTTTCCAGAGGACCTTTGCCATGCTTCCTGCATGTAGATTCCCTGATTATTAACACTGTACATCAGGACAACGCTTTTGTTACAATCAATGAACAATCTATGCATCATTATTAGGTCAAGTCCATAATTTATTCATATTTCTCTAGTGTGTTTACCTAATCTTCCTTTTCTGCTCCAGGATCCTACATTATACTTAGCGGTCATGTCTCCTCAGGTTCTTCTTGGTGGAGACTATTTCTCAGACTTGAGAACAGTTGTGAGGCGTGCTGGTCGGGAATTTTGCTGAACGTCCCTCAGTTAGGACTAGTCTGATGTTGTTGTCGTGACTACACTGGGGTTATAGATTCGGGGGGAAGAAGACCCCAGAGGTGACGTGTCATTTCCATCACGTTGTATCACACCAAAGGCACATGACTTATCACACTGAAGGTGTTGCCCCGACAGCCTGGCTGACGTTGTGTCTGTGCTGATCACTTCACTCTACGGTTTACTTGGTGCCCTGCTTTCCATGCTGTTCTCGCTGGAGAAGGCAGTCACCATGGCATCTGTACTCTTGTTCTCCAAGGCGAGCGTGGTGAAGTCCGAGGGTGCGCACGGCAGCGACAGTTTTGTGGTGCTGGGTGTGTGTGTGTCCATATGCAGAGAGCAGATTCCTTATATAACTACTTCGATACTCTGCACATTGAGTAAAACACAAAGAACTTTATGAGACAGATGGTGTGTGTGTGTGTGTGTGTGTGTGTGTGTGTGTAGAGGTCAGAATTCCACGCAAAGAAAACTTAATAAATTTATTTCTGTAACATTAAAAAAGAGTGTAGGCACCATGTCCAGGCCTATTTCTTTCAGAAAGAGAGTATTTAGCTAAGGAAAAGCTGGTGAAATTGGCATAGATGATATGGCAATGGTAGCAACTGCTGACATGGACAGGGATTGAGGAAGACCAGTCCTGTACCAAGGACTTCACAGACATCTTATTTGAGTTCATATCAACCTCTGAGACAGCCATGTGGCCTTGGGTAATTTACCCAACCTCCGTGTGCCTCCTTTTCCTCCTCTGTTGTGTGGAGAAATACCTAAGTCATCCGCTAGTACGTGGGAAAAACGAGATCAGATGTGTGTGGGTCTCTGCGAGCTTCATGACTTGCCCACGGTTGCTCAGCTAATAAATGCATAACCGTGGCACGAGTCCATGTGCAAATCATGCCAAAGCCATGTTTGTGACCACTCAACTCTATGCTATGTGTCTCCCCGGATAAGGTGTCATCTGGTTTGCATTATGCTGGAAGATAGGGGAGGAGGAGACGATGCGATCACCAGCCAGAGGTGCTGTTTCCCATTTTCTCCTGCTGCCAGCTAATCTGCAGGTAGGGTTTATTCCTCGTCTGAAGAGGCTTTTCTTGTGCTTTGTGTCTCTTTCCAGAGGAGCACTACAGAGCATCCCAAGACCTTGGCAGTGAAGTTGCTTTCTTTTCTTCCCTCCTAAAGGCTGGATGAATGGAGCCATGTCAGGGGACACTCATCTCTGTCTTTTCTTGCTTGATGAGCTGTTGGTCGACCCTCAGGGAGCCCACCACCCCCACATGCATGGTGTGCTTTGCTCTCCACTTTGCTCTTGGGGATGGAAACCTAAGCAGATGCACTCTGCAATTAAAAGTATCGATAAAAATTCAAACTACTACCATCGCTGCCTGCTTTGTGGAGTTATCATGTTGACTAGTTTTGATTCCATAAAACTCCCTAGAGAGGGAGATGAAACTCATTCTTTGCCTTCCACTACTCAAGGGCATGCCACAGACTGTCGGAAGCCATAGCAAAAGAAAAGGGTGTTGAAAATTAGCTGAAAGGAGGAAAAATGCAAATGTTTAAGTTGGAGGCTGAAAAGAAAGAATAGCGATCCCTGCAGAAGACTCTGGGAACAAAATTTCCCCCCAGGAACCCTAAGGAGTAGGAGAACTGATTCTTTTTTGGATGATCTCAAGGTGGTTTGAATTGTAAATTTGTTTTAATGTTTATTTATTTTTGAGAGAGAGAGAGATAGAAACAGAAAGAGATCAGGGGAGGGGCAGAGAGACAGGGAGACACAGAATCTGAAGCAGGCTCCAGGCTCTAAGCTGTCAGCACAGAGCCTGATGCTGGGCTTGATCCCACAAACCATGAGATCGTGACCTGAGCTGAAGTTGGACGCTTAATCAACTGAGCCACCCAGGTGCCCCAAGGTGGCTTGAATTGTAAATGTAAACTGGTTTTAACTGGCCTCCAGAGCAGCCTTGCAACCCAAGACCAGAACTGGTCAAAGATTTGCATTCTACCCAACCACATGGAGGGGGTGAAGGCACGGTCACTGGTCACTCAGTCACTCTGTCACTCGGGGCTTCATCATCAGGCAAAGCCAAGCCTTTTGTTTGTTGTATACCACAGTCAACAGAAAATTATTCCTTAGTTAACTCCTCTGAATGAATACCTGATAATTAATAAACCCAGGAAGTATACCCTAATGCTTTAAGTTGAAGAAGGCTCCTCTCTTCAAACGGAAGAGAGGGAGAGAGAGAGAAGGGAGAGAGGGAGAGAAAGGGGGAGAGGAGGAGAAGGGGAGAGGGGGAGAGGGAGAGAGAGATAAACAAAACATGCTGAAATTAATGGGAAAAAACTCTGGTAGAAGGCAAAGCAATTAGGATTAGTGAATTCCATTTCATTTAAAGTTCCAAGATATAGAAGCCATTTATCTAACAAATTAATAATGGGAGTGACTTGCCTAATATAGTAACAAGTCTTTATATTAGTGGAAATCCAAACGGAGTAATTTAATGACAGACAAGCTTCCATATATATAATTTTTTGTTATGCTTTTTTAAAAAAAAGTCACTGCACCAAGATAGTTTTAGATTTATGCACCTCTTCTAAATTAGTGCCCACTTCAGTTTGGAATGATACATTTAATATTATGGCTCTGTAGAAAATCAATACTTTTTAGTATTTTCTTTCATTTTAAAGAGCTTTATCATCTGGCTAATTGTGCGACCATGAGAAAAGAGAGGGGTTGATAAGGTGGTTCATGTTTCATAGGTATTGTTAAATTTGCCGTAGACTATAGATGGGCACCAACCAGGGGGGCTGTTGAATGGACCATGGGTAAGCTGGGTGGTAGGGCAGAAGGACACTGTTAATTTAGGGCCACAAAACTGATCTTTCTCTCTAAATTGAGAGAAAATATGAGATACATCCTCAAAATTCTTTATGGTAGTGATATCACAGCAAAGATCCACTGTGCTTGAGTTTCTCAAGGAGCCTCTGGGAGTTTGCGTGTGGCCCAAGGAGTGTGACCAGACCCTAAGAGCACCGTCCCTCCAACACTGTTTCTGAGGGGGGATCCATCCACCCATTCAGGAGCCCCTTAGTGAGTCCCTGCTCTCAGCCGGTGTAGGAGAGTAGTTCCTGCCACTTCCTCAAACCAATGGGGACGCAACTAGAGTCATCCTTATATGGCCCTTCATGCTCAGCAGTGTCTCACCTTGATTTGAGAGAACAATATGCTCCAAAGTGGTGACGGACAAAAGCCACTAGCTGCGATGACATACAGTCCGAAGAAAAGCAAAGACTTGAAAGAAAAGACAGACTGACATTCCAGTCCCACCAGCCATGAGCGTGTTAGAGGTCTAAGCTTTGGTTTCTATCACTGGCAAAATAGGAAGGTAAATAGTTTTTCACAGAGACTAGTTAGTGTGTTGTAGGTTACACTACTGGTATATGGTGAGCATCTAGGAATGCTGACAGCCTCCATGTTCTGCCTGAATGCAGTCTCCTAGGGATCTCAGAACATCTAAATAATAACAATATGATCATAGCTACAGCAATAAGAGCAAATACCATGCCTGGAGGCCCATACAGATCTTTTTAAAAACATATTTCCAACAACCCTAAGAGAGTAATACCATTTAGTCCATTTTAGAGATGTAGACACTGTCTCTTTCTGATATAATCTATCACTAACAGTCTTATTACTAATAATGAATGGGTATTGAGTATTTACGGCCATACGTCAGGTACCTGCCATTTTTATCTTGTTTCTTCTTCAGTCAGTCACTCAACAATATTCACCGAGTGCAAGGTATTTGTGGCAGCCCAATCCCTATATGCCAGTTAACAGGAGTGACATCAAAAACCCAGTCAGGAGAGAACACACAAGAACCAGGAAGCAGATACTGTTGTTATCTTTGGTTTGCAGCTATGGAAAAGGAGAAACTGAGATGTGGCTAGGGAATGGCAAAGGCTGGATTCAAATTGGGATATTTTTCACTTTTAACCTTGAAAGCCTATTGCCTCTAAGAAAATCACGTGGGCTCAGAGAAATGGAGACCATGAGGATGCGGTTACTGAGATGAACTGTCCTCCAGGACTGTGAGTTCTTGGCATAGATGGTCAGTGTGGCTGTACGTCATTCCTTAACACCCATCAGATACAGCTACCAAGGTAGAGGACCCAGGTAAACCCCAGGCTCTGAGCCAGCTGCCTCGGTTCTTCTGTTTGCCGTTAATAAGCACGCGACCTTAGTAAGGCACTCATCAGTCAAATGGAGATAGTCACACTTGACTCAGGAGGAGCCCTAGAGAATCAAATGAAACTGTAATGAAAATGTGTTTTGAAAGCCAAAATACCCAACATCCATTTTAGCAAATGGTGGGAGAAATTTATTGTTTGGAATAAAGATGAGATGTATTTATTTATTCACTAGTTACTCTACTTTGACACTCTCTCTCTTGATTTTGCCCAGAGACAACTGATGACGAATACATAAGGAAAAGTGCCAAATGAAATGGAAAATAGGAACTTTTGACAGGCTCGGTGTGAAAGTCGAGGATAGTTTCCGGCGATCCCATGTATCTTTGCCTGTTTCTACTGGCAACGAAAATAGTTCTCTACTGCTAACCTTCTCGATGAAAGCATCATAGCAGACATAGTCTATCCCTGCCTAGTAAACAAGACTTCTTGCACGAAGGGTATCTGATATTTGTACAAGGGAACCAAACGCATATATCTAAACACACATGCACTCAAAGATCAATTGTATTCAATAATATAATAGGTGCGTTTTTCATTCCTGTAAGAGTAGTTTTCCTTTGCAGGGTGAATTAGCAGAGTAGGAACAGATGAAGTCAATTGTCAATTGTTCAAATGCAGGTACATATTATAGAGATAGATCACAACCTTGGGGGCTGCTAATGTGGAAAGATAAATCCCTCCTCATAAAACGAGTATTAGTAGCAATCTGCACCAATGCATTTAATTTCGCATATCCTTGTAAATCTTCGGAGCTCGAATGAGGTGCTTACTTCCTATTACCTCTCTCAGATCAGAAGGTTCAGGATCATCCTCTTTATTTTCCCAAACTGCCTTGCTTCATTCCAAAGAACTGTAGTGTCAACATTTAACAGAACTAGTTAACAGGGGTTTTAAGAAAATTAAAGGTGCAGCCAAGTCTAGACATCCCAAAATAAGTGGATGGGGGGTACATGCCTTTGGTCCAGTTATTCTGGCCACCTTCTTAATGGACAATTTGGATCGCTGCACAGTCAATCCGCTTAATTGCCTCTGTGTTGGCCATTAAAACAAATTGAATGCACTATGGCCAATTTGGTCATGTCATAAAGAAATGGCCTATAGGGCCCATCGAGAAGCAGAATTTCAGCCATTATTCGATTATATCTGATCAATGGAGACAGCCTGTATGGGAAATCCAGGAGCCAGAGTAGATCATACAGGAGCCCCTGGCTTACTTTGCTGACCACATTATTAGGATCAACTGTCAACAGCAATGAAATTAGCCAGGTGGTTGACAAAGCATCACCTTACTCCGTCCTGGGGAGAGAAAAGTCAGTGCCTCATGACTTTGCCTAAAACATCCAGTCAGCAAACCAACAGGTCATCTTTTCCACTTTGAGTCCTGAGTAATTTGAGAAGGAGAAAAAAAAAATTTAAAATCTCCATTGGCTTTGACCTCTAATGTTGGTATAAAAATAGACCAGATGCTGCATTCATTGTGATTAATGCTGGGTAAAGGTAATTTAAACAGGGCCTAATTTTCTTATTTTTCTAGATCTCATCGCCATGTATTGTACCTTTCCCTGATTCTGCTCATCTAAGAGGTCCCAGGATCTTCATTTGGGGCCTCCACTGCTGGGACTGTCATCTGAAGTCACCTTGGCCTTCAGCATCTTGGTGAAGTTAGACAAGAGGAATGACCTTTTCATGAGGTATTGCTGGATTATACTTTCCGTTTTTAAGCCAAGGAGAAATAACTGTGGGCAATATTTACTGAACATTTGTTATATGCTGGGTGCTAACCTCAGCATTTGAAATACATTTCTTCATTTAACTTTCAACTGACCCTGAGAGGTAGGTTCTGGTATTTCTACCATATAGATGAGGCAACAGTTAGTTGGAGTTTAATGACTTGTCAAGGTCAAGGTCATCCAACAGCGTCAAGATCAGAATGTAACACCTGGCCTGACTTCAAAGCTTGTCTTCTCAAATACTGTATTGTCCTAAATACCACTGGCTGCTCCCTCAGCCTATGGAGAGAAGTGTTCTCGGCTAGGGGTGCGAGGGTAGCTTAGAAATGCTATAGGAACCAAAACCAATAACAAAAACAAGCAAACAAAAACTGACTGCCACTAGCAGAAGATGATTGTCACTATTCTATTTGGACTAACGACCCTATGGGAACATAAAATGCTGATGCTGGACACTAGGTGGGTCACCATGCAGACATCCCATACAAGGAAGTGGTGGGTCATGGTGTATTGTGAGAAAGCATCAGGGTGGAGCCAGAGCTACCTCTCTCACACAAGCTATCTCCTAGAGGTCAGTGGCATGAGTTGATTAGAAATGAAAAGAGCCATAACGGCTCTAAAAGAGGAAAAGGAGAAGAAAAAATGGCGGCACAAGGCAGAGAAATGGGGGGAATGGGTCTGGGATTGGAGAATTCGGTTTGGGAAGAGGAATAGGAAGAAAGGGACACAGGTGTATTAGGGGGGTGGACATAGGGAGGCACCAAGAGAAGAATGATGGTTAGAGACTGAGTGGATCTAGAAGCTGATGGAAAGTGGATGTTGAATCAGGATAGTGAATAAGAATATGTCTTAGCTCCAAGGCTATCACAGAAACAACTTCCACCATCACCACCATATTGCTGGCACCACCATCACCATTATCACCATTATCAACACCACCACCACCATCACCATTATCATTACCATAGCCATCATCATCATCATCACCCTCACCATCACTAAAATCACCCTCACCATCATCACCACCGGTGCTGCCATCACCATCACCACTACCACCACCACCGCCACCACCGCCACCACCACCACCACCACCACCATCACCACCACCACCACCATCATCACCATCATCACCACCACCACGACCATCACCATTATTGTTACCCTAACCATCATCATCATCATCATCATCACCCTCACCATCACTATAATCACCCTTACCGTCATCACCACTACCGCTGTCACCACCATCACCACCACCATCACCACCACCACCATCACCATTATCGTTACCCTAACCATCATCATCGTCATCATCATCATCACCCTCACCATCACTATAATCACCCTTACCGTCATCACCACTACTGCTGTCCCCACCATCACCACCACCACCATCACCACCACTACCACTGCCATCACCTCCATCACCATCATCACCACCACTATTACACCATCAGCACCACCCTCACCATGACTGCAACAGGAACTACAAGGGCATCCAAATTATGGTGCACTTTCTGTGGACCATAGGTAGTGCTTAATGTATACTTATTTAATCCTCATGTCAACCATTTAATTTCCTTAAAGATGAGAAAAGGGAGGCTTAGAGAATTCTAGAAATTTTCTGAAGGAAACATAGTTACTACAGTGTAGAGTTATGCCATTAACCATTAAGTTTAACTATTTCAGAGAAGACAAAGACAGAAAAATTGGGCAGAGATAAAGAACTAAATAAAACTCAAGGCTTTGCTATTATGGGCCAGCCTTTGGTAAAGCCAATCAATCTCTGGAGTCCTACCCAACAATCCTAACCAAGCCTGATGCTTCATGTGTTTTGCTCAGGGTTTGAATCCTGGTGGCAAGTTACCAGCATCTGGGAAGTCAGCTGTCAGTGCGGCCTGCTTGTAAGCCAACACCCTACTGGGCATGGGCTGGCCTGTCTTTGGGAAGACCATTCCTTCCTCCCCAGAAGCAGCTCCTCCAAGCTTTCCACCACCTCCATCTGGTGTCAGGTTGAGCATAGAAAGGGGATTATCTTTAAATGGCTGGTCTTCACATGGATTCTTTGTTGCTCTCTGGGTGAGGCTGAAGTCCTCAGTGAGGGCTCCAGTGAATGACTTAAATACAGCCTGACATACTGGTCTGTGTAATAAACATTTTATAATGTCTTCAGTAATCTGTTTATTTTCATTTCTCTTTCCTGGCTAGAATTCATTGTTTTCATGTGTTTGGAAAGAGGGACTCTCTTCATCATTTCTAGCTTAATGCTAGACTTCCTTATATCCACAAACTCTGTCTCAGAGCGCCTGGGGGATAGGAGAGTGTTTGATTTTCAGAAGCAGAAGCAAATGCAAAGAACATTTAGTTCAGTTTGTTTAGATGAGGGAACAGACACAAAGAGCTGGAATGCATAGACCTAAGTGGAGGTGAATTTTTTAGAGTTTATGTTAAATTGTTTGACAGATTTAGAAGCTTTACATCTCATAATGTTTGGGGATCGATAAGCCTGAAGTCAGAGGTGCATATGAGGAGGGAAAGGAAAAAAGAAATAACCTCTTTTAGTAGATGGGTGGTCACAACTTTCCTACAATTAAGGTTTAAAAAGTATATAACTTATAAATAGATAAGTTACAAAAGGCCTCTTCATTTTATAAACCAAGATGGTACAGAATTACCTTCAACAGAAGTTCTGCTTATGAGTTCTAAATCATATGGAATTTACCAATAATCAGTAACACACAACCTTTCAGCAAAGCAGTTACTATGTAGAACGAGAGATACCTGCAGCATCACTATCGAAAATACCTTGTGAAGAGTTTATCCACCATATTTACTTAGGTCAAAGTATAAAAGATTGGCAATCTTTTGTTTGCTGTTCTGGGGCCTTTTTCAAGGGTGAGGAAGTTGTTATAGGCTCAGTCGTGTGTTTGTGTGTGTTTGTGTTTTGTGTGTTTGGCAATAGAAGGGGTTCAGAGGACGAGGATATTTTGAGAGGGGTTTCTCCCTCTCTAAGCCAATAGATGAACAGAGCATGGGCCTGTTGTTTCGTGGTTCTGGAGAAAAAGGGCGTTATACATCTTTTGATTTTTGGGAAAGCAACATAGTGGGTCAAAAAATAGGGGTTGCAATCAAGAGACGAGTATTGGAGGCCTGTGCTACATCTTCCCAGCTAGTTGACCTTGCTAGAGTCCTTTGCCTTTCTGGGCCTTAATCTCCTGATCCCTAAAATAGGGACAATAAGACTCGTTTGTCAACAAGACAATATATAAATAATCAAAATGATGTAAAAGTCTACACAGTGCCCAACAAAATAAATACTCGATAAAATGATATAAAACAGATGCTTAGTAAGTATGCTGAAAAATGTAGAGATTTAAGTATTCACGCCAATTGGTGTAAGCCTTAAATCCAGAAGAAACCAGAACTGCAACATGCAATGAAGATCGCACTTTATTTGCTAGGTGAATTGTAAGACTTTAAAGAATGCCAAAGGACTTTTGATGTGAGCAAAATAGTTCTTCCTTCCTTAAGCCTGCTACGTGGAGCTTCATTCTTTAATCCCGTACTGAACTAAGGTTTCTCCTTGGTAGGTTTTTCTTGCTGAATGAGATGATGGAACACATTATCAAAATGACCTGTGTTGGTGCTTAGATGGTGTCAGATTCCTTGAGAATGGTGAATAGATCTATCAGGATTTGGGGGCCCACAGGTTTGGCTAAATGACAAGTGCATCCCCAGCACCCAGACTGGCTAGATTTTTTCCAGAGGAACAAACTAATTGAAGAAAGCCAGTGCCCAAGTGTGAGTGTGGACACAGCTGATGGCTTCCCAAGCTCCTCTCCTGCTGGATTAGTCGATCAGAACCAGCTCAGACATCCTGTCTGTCTGTTTTCTCTGCAGAACCCACGGTGGGCTACCAGAGCCCCAGGAAACTACTCCCCCTGCCACTCAAGGCCTTTCTGCAGAGGCTCAAGGCTTCCCCTTCTTGCCAATGTGTGGCGTCTGCACCACTTGGCCTTTCTCCTCAGTGCCCTCTGACCTCCCCAGTGTAGACCCCACTACCAGAGATCCTTATCTGGAGTTGTGCCTCAGATGTCATCCTTTTCTTCCCCTGATCTAGTCCCATATAGCCATTGCACACAGCTTTGAACCTCCTCTCTTCTAAAAAGATGTTTGGTGTCCCAGCTCCACTGATCTCCTTTACGATTCCACCTCCATCCTTAGGGAGCTCATCCATACATCGGATCTAATAATGCCAAAGCCACTGCATCCTTGGGGTCGAAGGCAGGGACCATGGCTGACTCATCTCTGAATCCTTGGCACCTGGAAGAATGTGTGGCATGGAGAAACATTCAGTATGTGAGGAGTAAATGGGGGCATGGAGGGGGTTCTCCACTTCTATTCCTGTTGTTTGTTTCTTTGGAAATTCTTTGATATGTGTTGGGATTCCTGCGTAGAGAGTAGTCCTTGTTATCACTTCGGGGAAAGGCTATCCAGCCATGGTAAGGTGTCCAAACAATATGAACCCTTTGTATTAGTTCTCTGAAGCTGCTATAACAAATGCCCACAAAATGACTTAAAACAACAGAAATGTACTCTCTCACAGTTCCAGGGGCTGGAGGTCTGAAATCAAGGTGCTGGCAAGGCCCCGCTGTCTCTGAAGGCTCAAAGGGAGGATCCGTTCCATGCCTTCCTCTTACCTTCTTCTGTTGTTGGCAAGGCACTCCTTGGTTTTCCTTGTATCTTCTGCCTCCATGGCCACATGGCATTATTCTCCCTGTGTGTCTATACATCATTTTCCCTCTATGAGTGTCTGTGTCTTCATGTGGCATTTATTTGTGTGTCTGTCTCTGTGTCCCTTCTCCTTTTTCTTATAAGGACACTAGGCCTATGAGATTGAGAGCCAACTGTCCTCTGGTGTGACTTTGTCTTAACTTGCCTCTTAACTATGTTGGCAAAGATCCTTTTTCCATAAAGGGTCACACTCACACGTATCAGGGTCAGGACTCCCACACCTCTCTTGGACATACAATTCAACCCCCAACAACCTTGGGCTAGTTACTCCCACACTGAGGGCCTCAGTTTCTGCATCTCCAAAATGGGGATTATCTTGCCCACCTCACTGAGGTCTGGTGGGGATTAGGATTACATGAGACAAGGCTTGGTGCCTCGTGCACAGGATGGCTTGACTGTGACTTGTCTTCCTCATCCTTTCTAGTTCCTTTCTCAGCTACCTTCAGTATCATATATATAAAAAGTTCTAGTAGGTAGGATTTTGATCCACAGGACAAAGGGAAGCTCAACACTCTATCCATTTTTGCATAGCCACTTCCTCCCAACTGGGAAGACTTTTCTTTGTGGTGAGATTATCTGCTAAACTTACTCTTCTCTATGTAGGACACAGGGGCCAGACTTGGTCAACTGACTCTAATAAAAGTTTCGGGTGATCCTAGGACACAATGCCCAGATGGGTGTCTTTGGCTGGCTCCCCCGTCTCGAGTGGTTATTTCTTCATGGTTAAAACAAATAAATACATGAAAAGTGCCTAAAACCTATAGGGAATCAAGTTTCCAAACTGTTCTTGCGGCCGACTTCTGAATCACAGTTTAGTAATTAGGAGAAGAAAACACCAAGCTGCATTTGGCAATGAAACGTAAATGGTACCTTTTAAAGGTCAAATACTAGTTGTGATTAACCAGACGAGACACACTTTATCTTGGTTAAAACAATCCCAAATTTTAGGACTATTTCTAGGATTCCACACCCCCATCCGACCCTCTTCCTTGCAGTTCACCGTTGGAATCTGAAGTGGGGGTTTATTATTTTTTTTTTCTTTCTTTCACTTTGTGAGATGATTTCCATACACTGTGGTTTGGCAGTCTGCACTTGAGTGATACTGTAGCATTATCAGGGTGCCGACAGCTGCTCTGGAATAAACAAGCAGCGATGCATGGAGCTGGCGAGTCCATATGGTTTGGAAAAAATAAAAAGAAATAAAACCATTTGTTATCCTTTTTGGAGTTTTCGAATGCAACCAGCTTCAGCACCACAGTAATGCCTCGTCTGACTTTCTTTAAAAAAAAAAAAAAAGAAGTAAAATAAAATAAATAATTAGAAACGGGAACATTTTGTTTTGCTAGGAAGAGTGGTTTACTGTGTGGATGGGGCGAGGAGCCTCGATTCTAGCAGATGTTACTCATCTCTTCTTCGGGGTCCCGTGATGGCTCTGATTTGGCAAAAGCCCAATGGCTGGATTGGGGAAGCCAATAGGATCTCCTCCTGCTTTATCATCTCAGACACTGCAGAGCGCTGGCACTCCCTGAAACCTCTGGCTTTCCAGCCCCCTGGAGAAGGAAATCCCCTCCCGACCCCGTTGCCCCTGGAGATGGTACTGAGGGCTGATAGGGGAGCGGGACACCTGAAAAGTTACATGGGCCCTTTCTCCCGGAAAGGGAAGTCCAGGATTGTGTTTGGTATTGCAAGGTCAGATTATTTTATTTTTAAATGCAGTAGTAATAACAACACTAACAACTGACACTCACGGCAGCTGAGGCTTTGGTAAAGCACTTTCTGATTTACAAAGCATCTGGGACTGCATAGTCCCATTTGGGGTCCCTGGTGTCAACTTCAACTCTGAACCCACTTTCTAAAGATGTAACCTTGCCTCTGCCAGTTCACCTGTACAGACTGTTCATATACGAAGGGGGGTCTGGGGCTCCTTCTCCAGGTGTTTACATATGACGCTTTTGGATGGTCAGTGATGTGAATGGAAATCAAACACAAAGTAAGACGCTTGCTCCTCCCAGGCTTACATAGGGAGAGGGCATTAGTTGTTTATAACAACATTGCCTCTTTCGACCGATGTGGAGCTCAGATGGGCAGTTTCATGTGCCTTTAAATCATTTATAAAACTGGAAAATGAATGAGTAATTATATAAAAATGCAGATTGAAAAGTGGAAGGAAAGTCAACTCTGTGATGGCAGGGACGTGGCTGTGAGTGCTCCCTCTTCTCCAGGGTTTGGCAGAGGGCTGGTACTGAGTATTCTGCACACATCAGCCCACTTCTCTGACCTTCGGTGTTCACACAGAGCAAGTGGAAAGTAGATTTCGCACTCACTCCAGAGTGCTGGCACATAATAAGGGCTCCATAAATATGGGTTGGGTGAATGAATAAATAAATAGGTGTGCAATCTGGGGGAGGGGGACAGAATGAATAACAGCGTGGTATTCGGCATCAATGTGTCAACAAGTTGAAAAAACAAATTGAAGTCCTGTGGTGCCCGGGTGGTTCAGTCGGTTGAGCGTACGACTCTTGATTTCAGGTCAGGTTATGATCTCGCAGTTCATGGGATTGAGCCCACGTCGAGTTCTGTGCTGACAGCGCAGAGCCTGCTTGGAATTCTCTCTCCCTCTCTGCTCCTCCCCTGCTCATGCTATCTCTCATGCAAAATAAACAAACATTAAAAACAAATGAAGTCCTGATCTGTAGCAATGAAGAGTTTTCCTGGTGAAAACATTCCTACTATGGCTGATTCCACACTACCAGTAAAGGGTTACTGTATGCTGAGTTGGGAAGAGATGTACTCAATCAGCCCTGGTCGGGGGCGGGGGGGTGGGGGGGGCTCCAGCTCCAGCAGACCTTCACTTGGGGGTAAAATGGTTGGACACCCGTGCTCCATTTCCTCTTTGTTTTCAGGAAGCTTCTCGCAACCGGGCAGAAAGGCTTGGGGACTTCCAGATTGCTTGAGTTTGCACAATCCTAATTCTCCAGCCAATGCCCAGACATTTCCCTTTATTTTGGTAGAGGAGGGAGAAGGGCATGCGCCATCTGATAGTGGGTGTGGATGGAAGACCTGGTGGGCCCAGCAGTTGACCACTGGTTACAGTATCCTGCAGAGAGAGCGTGCCCCATTACCTCTCACCGCTGCCAGAGTCCTGGGAAACCTTCCTTCCATGCTCCCTGATGTCTGCAGCGATTAACCCAGTGGGCCACACCAGGTGGCACCTTTGTGATTCCTGGCACTTCCTGGGCTTTACAAAGGCCCCACATTTTTGTTTTCTTCCCAAGAATCATTTCTTACCACTTCGATGTACTCTCTCCTCTCCTCTCTTGCAAAATCGCAAGGAGTGGCATCAGCACATCTCTGTACAGTAGGCGAATATATTTGGAATGCTTATTTCCGAGGGCTGTTGAAGACGAGCGCAAATTTTACACCACACGGAAGGACTGACGATAAATTCATGAGTGGCAAATGGAACCACTGTTCTGTTTCCCTCTCGGTAAATAAATAGCTGCAAAACCTGTACTCCAATACCAGAGCGTCAAATCCACGGCGCCCAGTTGATTAACAATGAAAAGGTCTTTGTGAAAAACAATACCTCTCGAAGAGCCCCATACAATACATTTAGCTCGCACCAGAAGCTGACTCTGAAGGTTTACTTTAATGTAGCACAAATCAGAGCGAACGATGTGAAAAAGAGTTCTGTTTCTCCCAGAAGATGCCACTTGCTTCTCCTCCCGGGGAAATGTCTTCCAGACTCTTCGCCAAGTGTGCAAGCTGAACTAGTTCTGCTGTGGCTGCATTGCCTGCCTGGAGACCCCAGGGCCCCCCAGAAGCCCCACAGAGGTTTTGGGGGGGCTGGTGCGAGGCCAGGACTGGAAACCGTGTTCTTGAGCGATTTGATCGCAAATATAAGTGAGAAGCTCCTCGGGGCTTTATATTTTGTTTCACACCATGCAACCTCCACATTTATGTCGGGGCTTATA
This sequence comes from Crocuta crocuta, assembly GCF_008692635.1. Taxonomy (NCBI): domain Eukaryota; kingdom Metazoa; phylum Chordata; class Mammalia; order Carnivora; family Hyaenidae; genus Crocuta; species Crocuta crocuta. Next base: position 3,812,019 of record NW_027528369.1, read on the forward strand.
GAGATGGAAGTTTGGAAGGAAAGCACACAGCCCTTATGTGAACTGAGAGCCCACTTAACAGCAATAGCACACAGATTAATAGATAGTAACCACATTAGAAGGAAAACACGACAAATATTACACAGAGATGAAGAAGAAGGGGAGAAGGCAAGAGAGGAAGAGAGGGTTAAGAAAAGGAAGAGAAGAAAGATTATGCTAGAAAGTCTGGCTGCCCTTTGTAAACATGTGTTTGCATATGCTGTTCCCTTGTTTTAGAATGCCATTCCTCTCTTTCTTCATCTGGCTAACTCTGACTCAACCTTTGTACCTCAGCCTGAGTGCTGTTTCCTCAGGGACACCCCCATGAACCCCAAGACTGAGCCAGGTCCTGTGTTATAGGGTCTGACAAAGCCCTCTTCTTTGTGAAATCTCTCAGGACTGTAATGATTGTAATTACATCCTGGGAACGTGATTATGTATTACATGCCTGTATCCCCCACGCACCTTACTTTCCAAAAGCCTCTGAGCAGGGACATCAGGACACCCACTGAGTGGGTGAATGATGAATGGACAGGTATTTATGATAAAAATATCTTTTATTATCTGAGTCTTGCTGGCTTCTCTCTGCAGAGCCCTGTCCACCTACAGGCCCCTCAGGAAAGGGGCTCAGAGCCCCCAACTTTACATGCCTTTTCTCAGGTCCTAAGAGTGTCACTGACTTACCAAGGAGTGTCACCAGCAGATCCAAGGCAGACCTGGGACAGGATGGCAGGATCCAGTCTTTCACCATAGGGATCTGCCCCACAGCCCAGTGGCTAGGTCGCTCTGCCGAAGGGGGAGGGTAGGGTTGTGAGTTTGGGGAAAGGGCAATAGAAAAGCAGAAAGAGTAGTCATGACAGAAGAGATTTAGTCCTGCCTCCTTCTCCTTTCTTCTTGCATTAAGGACAAGCATCGCCTGAACACGTAAGCACAAATGGGAACATGATGAGGCATCACTTTTTCCGGGGCTGTGACTAACTCCTCAGGGGCGCAGGAGAAGCTGTCCCTCTGAGTTAGACCTTGACCATTCTCTCAAATTTCTCGCTGTGGGAAAGCCCTGCCAATCATCCCTGGACTTCAGCGGTGAATTATATTCATTCATTCATTCCACAACTATTGTTCAAGAGTCCACCACGTGCCAGGCACTGAGCTAGGAATGATATGCGTGGATCAAGTGAAGCTTGTAGGCTCCTCAGCTCTTCCCAGTTCCCTGGGATGAGGGACTCGCTATGGGCAAACCCAGGCAGTTGGCCACCCTATTGTGAATGTGAGGTTAGGATGCAGTGTAACACGCTGTATAGAGTGTAGTTCCCAAGAACCATTATTGTCAAGGTCATCTAAGAGTGTTTGCTCAAATGCAAATTCCCAGGGGCCCTGCTCCACACCTGTGATTCAAAACCTTCTGGGGCAGGTCTAAGAATTTGCATTTAATAGCACCCCACAAGATTTCATTATGTGTATTTCAGTTTGAGAATCACTGAGCTAGTGGCTGCAGGCATGGCCTTTGAAGTCACTCAGACCTCCATTCAAACCCCTCTCATGCCACTAGACGAATTTTCACAGATTGTGTAATCAGTATGGGCTTCAGATTCCTTACCTGCAAAATGGGTCTGATAGTACTATCTTTATAGTGTTCTTGAAGAGATTAGATGTTAAAGATGGATTAAAGTCTTACATGATATCTGTGATAGAATTACTGTGCACCAAATTGTGCACACGATCAAGGCTCAGACCATTGCCCTGGTAGCTGGAATCACCAGTTTCTGCCCCTGGATTTGGGATTGTTCCATCCATTTTGACACAGCAGGCAAAAACAAGACTTCGTCAGCCTCATTATAGAAGTGCCACTTTCGACAGAAATATCTTTTTCCCTTTTGGCCATTTTTCCAAATGCACCAAAACTACTTCTGGCTCCCAGAAGAGGTCATGCACTTTCACACACCGGGGCCCTCATAGATACTTTTGTTTGTGTCTGAAATGTTGTTCTTTCTTTAGCCTGGTGATTTACTTGTCATTCTGCAAAACCCAGCTAAAGTATCTCCTCTTTCGAGAAGCTCTGCCTGCTTCTTGACTCCCCCCTTTGTCTGACTACCTAGTCACACAACCAATGATGGTAAGAAAGTATGATGTCTTCCTCAATTAATATGGGCTCTAGCCCACTCAGAGTACATCAGAGATTGCAAATTAGGGCCCATGGCCAAATCTAGTTTGCTATGTGTTTTTATAAATAAAGCTTTATCGGAACACAGCCACCTTTATTTGTTCGTGTATCGTCTGTGCTTGTTTTCACACTACAGTGGCACAGTTGAATTGCTGGGGCAGAGATCTTATGGCCCACAGTCTACAGAATTCATTCTCTGGACTTTTACAGAAAATATTTGTGGACTGCTGACCTATATAATGGCTTCAGAGTCTAGCATATGACATACCATATAGTAGATTCTCAGTAAGTGTTTCGAATAAATGGGTCAGTACATCAGTGGATAGGTTATGACTCTGTCATTGGCAGTACAAATGGTCTTCTTTAAATGCATCCTTGTCTAGATCAATGATAGTTCTAAGTCACTCCAGGTCCCTTGCTTCAGTCCACAAAATGGCAGATAATACTCTGACCAAAAGGATGTCAATGTCAAGGAGGCTCAGGTACTTTTAACTATTTCCTTCCCTAGGTTTTTTTCTTTCTTTCTTTCTTTTTTTTCCTAACCAATTATCAAGAGTTAACTGGAATCAGGCATCTAAGAAATCTTTCCCCGGCTTACCCACCCAGTCCTACCTGGCCCCCCACTCCACAGGACGGTGGTGAAGTTCACAGCAAGAGCAACTATAGTGACTGACGTCCAACTTCACCTCCACAGGGGCCTCTCCCTTCTTATTCTAGAGTGCCCGGGACATTCTGTATACAGAGTGGACAATCTACAAACTCCTAACATTGAGGAACAGTGAATACGCAGGAGATGGTGAGATGGTGGGGGTGCAAGTCATTTTTCAATTAAAAATAAAATATAAAATCCAATGCAGAGATGAGGCAGCATGTGGCACTTGGGAGAAGAATCATTTGTCAGCCATCAGAGAGCACTGAGGTTAGCCCAGGGACAAGTACTCCATTGTCCCTCACAGCGACTCAGAGACCCGCGCCTCAGCTCAGACTCAGAGTCAAAAAGTGGATTAAACTCAGCCCGACACCATCAAGACTGAGACTATTCCTGGTAGCGGTCTCCATCCCTCATTCCTGACTCTTGTTAAGGTCTGTGCAAGGCCAGGCAGGTGAAGGGTGAAACAGCGGCAGTGCCTACATTGTCCGGGAATCATCTGAAGTATAGTGAAGTCAATGTCCCACTGAGAAGGAAAGTTCTCCATCTAAGGGATCCTGAATTCCTTTGGATACAGAGATGTCCTCAGGGAAGAGAAAAGCAAAGCAGAGAGGCCTGTGGCCAGCAAGGCCAGAACTGGGAGCCAGTTTTCATTCTGAGACACCAGGCTGCTTCCTGTTGGAGGTACCGTGGCCGTGGGAGGCTGGGGAGTGACAGCAGGCTGGAGCTGGGCCGGACCTCAGGAAAGCTCCTCCGAGCTCTTGGTTTTCCCCTGAGGACACGGAGATCCAAAGACCTGGAGGAATTTGCATCACACCTCAGTGACATCCCTGAGCGTAGAGCCCGGATGCCATCCCATATAGCATGTTTGCTACTTTGTTTGTTTGCAAGCCTGCTTTTTTTGTTTATTTGTTTTTATTTTTGGGGTTTTTAAATTTTTGTTTGCCTTCGTGCTACTCACACAGACTTTCAAGAGCTCATCTCAAATTAGAGAACATTCTGGAAAAGGTAAACTTTGTGCTAGGCCTTTGGGGAATGTAGGGGGGACATTTGTTGGAGACTGCGTGGGGAAAAAAAGGGGGGGTGCGGGGGGGGGGGGCTTTTGAGCAGTGTAAAGGCAATGCTTCCTAGGCAAGCATCATAAAGTCTTACACAGTGGCCAAAAGTCCATCTGATATTTAGCGTTGGTCTTCTGCATTAGTCGCCCCGGATCCCCAAGAACTGTGTTGTACGGCTGCTGTCCTCCACAAAGCCTCAGGGCATGGGTGTCAAAGGCACGCGGACCCGCACTCAAGAGCTGACTGCCACTGATTAGATGTATGAGCACCAGCAAGTCCTACAGTGTCACCGAGCAGAACAGGGGCAGCACCGAGCAGAACAGGGGCAGCGACGATGTCCACCCTGTGTGTTTATTGTGAGGATCCAGTGAGGCCGTATGTGGAGAACTGAGCACGAGCACTTGCTATTTCATTGCTCCTTCTCCTCCTAGGGGACCAGGCCCCACTTAGCCCATCACCTAGCCCCTCGGTAACCTCTGCCTCAGGGCCCCAAGCAGGAGTGTGTGAATATGGACTTTTCCCGCCTCCAATTCATGTCCACCTGGAACCTCAGAATATGACGTTATTTGGAAACAGGGTCTCTGCAGATGTAATTCGTTTAAGGTCATGAGAAGAGGCCACACAGAAGAATGAAAGAGTCCTTATCAGAAGAGAGGACACAGAGGGCACACACAGGGAGGAAGCCATGTAAAGATGGGGACAGAGACTGCAGCTATGTGGCCACAAGCCAAAAGATTCCAGGAGAACCAGAAGCAGGGAAAGGCACAGAAGGGTCCTTCTCTAGAGCCTTCTGGGAGCACGGCCTGCTGATGCTTTAATTTCAGCTCTCGCTGTAAGGCCCCCAATTGTGACCATTTGTCATGGCAACCCTGGGAAATTAACGTAGGAGTCCAGCCCTGACTTCATCACTCACTGCTCCATCTGCACACACCCTTGCCGACTCCTGGCTGGTGGAAGGTGCCCACTTTTTCAGACCTGCATGCCAAGGCCTTGTGTAATATAAGTAATGGAGAGGCCTGCCTATCCCTGAAAAACTTGTAGGCCCAGATAATAGGAAAGTTCTGTTAAAAGGACAAAAAGAAACCACAACTCAACTAGACATGCAAGAGAAAAATAGAGCAACCAAATCGCACAGCTGTTTCTACCTTTCCCTGAAGGCATGGCCAGTATTTCGTAGGTAGCTCCGTGGCATTTTGTAGCAATGTTTTACAAGTTTGTTCTGGCGGTAATCGGGTCCTTTCCTTTCTTATGTGACTGTTCGGCCTCAGGGCTGCTCTTCTTTTTCTATCTGACACAAGTCCCGGCCTCTCGGCCGGCCTTCTTTCCTCTCGGGTGACCATCACCAACTCCACATCTCGGGCTCCCTATTCCCCTCAGTTGGGTGGCCTCCATATTCATTGCCTTAGAATAAAATAATTTCATTGTCTAAAAGCCTTCAGTGTCCATCAGTGTAAGAAAATAAGAGGATAAGAAAAATAGCAAATGGTTCTAACGGCCAACATTGATCAAAGGCTTCTAACAGGTCAAGGGTTTACCTCTATTGTCTCATTTTAGGCTCAGGAGATTCACACAGGTGGATACTGTTGTTATTATTATATTTAAAGATCAAGATTGTGAGGCTGTAGGAAGTTAAGAAAATTGCCTAAGGTCACACCATTGTTAATAAGGAAGAGGGACTTAGACTTTATTCTAATGAATCCAGAGCTCAGGTAAGGAGACAATGTCCTGCAGAGAACTTCATCAAGGTTAAAATAGGTTTCCCTTTTTTTTTTTTTTTTTTTTTTTTTAACAATCTTTTTTTAATTTCNGTGTAGCAACAAAAATAGGTTTCCCTTTTGGAATTTTGACTTAGTTTCTGAGATACTGACTTGCCTGATGTTATGGACCGATTGTGTACGTCCCCTGAAGATTCATATGTTGAAACCTAATCCCCAATGTGATGGTATTAGGAGGTGGGGCCCTTGGGAGGTGATTAGGTATGAGGGTGCAGACCTCATAAATGAGATCAGTGTCCTTGTAGAAGAGACCTCAGAGAGCTCCCTTGTCCCTTCTGCCATGTGAGGACACAGCAAGAAGATGGCCACCTATGAACCAACAAGCAGGCCCCCACCAAACTTTGAATCTGCCGGCACCTCAAACTTGGACTTCCCAGCTGCTTGAGCTGTGAGAAATACATGTTTGCTGTAAGCCACCCCCTCAGTGGTATGTTGTTACGGAGGTCCAAATGTACCTAGACAGATGGCCATGACAAAACTTTCCAGAACTTCTTTTGTATTTTTGAAGGTAATGTTACTCTAGACTCTCAGCTCCTTCTTTGAAAATCCAATTTGACATGAAATAATTATTGCCAACTTGAATCTGTTTAGCAGGATTTCGGCTTTGGAGGACATGCAGATCGAGGAAATGTGCTCCTGGGCCTCTGCAATAGTGGATGCTGTTTTGTTGGCTTATTTCCTAGAAATCATTCCAGGTAATAGGTGTGCATGGAGAAAAAAAAAAGTTTCCATGAGCAAAGACTTTCAGAAAACCCTGAGATGAAGGCTTGGTGACTTGAGAATCTTTTGTTGGCTGATGTACTTTAGGAGCCTCTCAGATGAGGCAATAATATGGATCCATTATTTGAAAACAGAGCCCTCCTTTTGTGGAAGGCTCCACAGGACACACTTTGGGAAATGCTACCTTAGCTCCCCCCCTTACATGGGGCATTTTCTTCTTTGTGACTTGGGGACGCACATCCACCATGTATTTCCTGGGAGTTCATTATTTTCAAAGCCTGATCTGTGTATATATCTCATCCCTTATAAGACATGGCAGGCCTTCTTGGAGATGAAATCTACAACGACTTCATCCTTTCCGTAATCACTGAAATGAATCTTGAAGTGTGGGCCTTCGGCTGCCGGGAAATAGGAAACAGAGTCAAGCCTGGCCCTCTCTGGAATTGTATGTGACAGTGCCCTCTCAGTTTCAGTAACAAGAAATGTGTTGAGCTAAAAATATTCTAAGCAGATGTAAATCTGGGAGATGTGACTGCCACACATCCATGCTCGCTGTCCGTTCTGCTTCGAGTGTCTCCCAGTGTATAGTCACCATGACTCCAGGCAAGTCCGGTGGCCCGTACAAACAATTTGTTTATGTAAGTACACTTCTGACTCACCTGGAGATGGTTTGGTGGAGAACACTCTGGCATCAGCCAGGCACAATGGCTCCTGGCAGTCCCAGACTGGGCAGGCAAAAACCAATTCCATTGCAGGAGAGCTGTTAGCTTCGCCCAAGCAAATGCCTGGATGCTGGTCTCTTTTTTTCCAGTATTCCACTGTGTTACCAAGAGCTTGATTCCATACTGTGGGCAAGAGACTCACTACCCCCAAGATTCCATGGGAGAAGTTGGCTTCCACTTGGTACATAAGAGCCAGGAGCCTGTGGGCAATGGCAGAATCTCCCCTTCATGCAAAACAGTGACATGTAGGACTCCTTGGAGGTTTAGAGTCTTGTTTGGAAGCTGAATGCTTATAAGAAGTCTCTCAGCTCATCCCTAAGAGATGAAAACTAATGCCCATCTTTTACAGAAGAAGAATAAAAACAACTATTGTAGTCCATTGAATACACCCTATGTGTTAAGCCAATAGTAGCTACTCTCATTTATTGGCCTCTGTCATCAGCTTCAAGCAATATGGCACCCCAGTGAACTGGAATGTGTGTTTGCATCTTGGTGGAGCCAATATGAGGTTTCATATCTTTTCTTTTCATCTTGAGGTCTTCTAGGAATCTGAAAATATGTATGAGACGTAACCTGAAGAAACAGAGTTATTCTGACTCCAAGTTTTCCTGAGGATTACTCCTCATTGGTCAGCTTCCTTGGAAAAAGTAAGGGCCGCCATGAACTTACAACCCTTTCCAAATAGATATTTGGGTTGGGGATTGGGAGCTGGCAAGTAGTATGCCTTGTTTGTTCTAGACACAGCCCTTACAGGAGCACTCAGATCCTTCTTGAGGAGAGCCTGAATGTAGAGCCCAGTCATAGCCAATTGAAAGTCAGACTCTCAAATACTCTACCAGATTCCAGTGGGGGAGCCCAGACTTGGAAGTCAGGCATGGGAGAACGTTATTTCCAGTTCTTTCTCAGAAAGGTTGACTTCAATCCTAGAAGCCTTCTTTTCTTCCTCTCCAAAATGGGGATCATCATGTCTAGACAGTCAGAGTAGGTGTGAGGTCATAGTGACACACTGCATATAATGTGCTTAGCTCATAGGGGAGGCTAAACACTTGACAGCTTCCACTGCTATTGACAATGTTAAGACTTGCCATGAGAATTATCAGCCTATCTTTTATGTTTTGATTGAGTTCATGGCTCTTCTTGTCTCTGAGTGTTAAAGGCTTTGCCAGGAAAAGTGGCAACATCTCAGACTAAATCAGCCCAAGCAGGGACTCTCTGCCGCACTGCGTTCCCAGAGCTGGGCCTGGACCTGTGAGTCACACAGCCTTCTCCATGTGGACACCACAGCAAATCACTTTTCCCATTAGCAACAACCAGACACACTCCACTGTGGTGACGGAAAGCAATTATGAATGTAAATGATCTAACCAGACACAGATTCCACCAAGGTTTAACCCCTGGTTCCCTTTACTTTACATAGTAATCACGCACTGCCCCGTGGCAGCCCGCTGAGGGAGAATCATTACAGAGAATTATGTGATCCATCTGCCCATTGAACCACAGGCTGGGGTTCAGACTGGGGCATGGCACATCTGGCTTTACTTTGGGCTCTGGTGACACCAGGAACATGGATAAATGTCCTGCCTTAAGTATGGGGTATTCCAGATCCAGGAACAAATGTCTTGCAGGCTGTGTTCTCCTTTTTCCAAGCCGAGCTCAGAGGTTTCCATTCTGGTGTGGATATGGCCACAGTATCATTACTACTCACAGCACTTGGGTTTCCCCCCTGCCCCTCCTTGATGCCTTGAGCTCAAATCCCAGCAATCTAAGCTATGGTCTGGACAGGCCGACGTGCCTCTGGTTATAATATTACTACCTTTGTGATTCCTTTTCATACTATTACAACCACGACTTCTAATACGACTAATACTATGACTAGTCGCCTTTTACGCTGTGCCAAGCACTGAGCTACCCACATATATTTTCTTATTTAATCCCTATGAGGACACACCAATATCATTCCCACTTCTTGGGTAAATAGGAGACACAGAGGGGTTAAGATTATGCATCCAGTAATGTATCACACAGCTAATACACAGCAAACCCAGTTTCATGGCTCCCGAGTTCAAGCTCATACTGTTTACAGTAAGTATCCTCTGAGCTAAGAGTACCACATCATAAACATCAGAGAAGTGGAACTGACTTTATTAATATCATACCTAGAAAACTCACCCAAAGATATTTATTGATATTTTAAAATAAGAAGACTGTACCAATAAATAAAGAAGGATAAATTATTTTTTTAAAAAAGGTAATAAAGAAGTATATAGTTAGAGAATCCTGAAATTTGTTGCCATTTTAAAGGGTTTTTTTTAAGTTGATTTATTTTAAGAGAGAGTGAGAGTGAGCATGCACATGCGAGCAGGGGAGGGCAAAGACAGAGGGAGACAGAGAGAGAATCCCAAGCAGGTTCCACAATGTCAGTGCAAAGCCTGATGCAGGGATCAAACTCACAAAGCAAGAGATCATGATCTGAGCTGAAATCAAGAGTTGGATGATTAACTGGCTGAGCCACTCAGGCGCTCCACCATTTCAATGTTTTAAGTGAGGATTGTGACACCTACAGCAAAGTATGTCAAGTGCGCTACTCTTATGTATATGGTTTGATGGTAGAGACTCCAAAGCACTCACCAGTGAGAACCAGATATGAATCATCTCCAGATTTCCAGAAGGTTCCCTTGTGTCCTTTCTCCATGTAGTCTTCTTCCCTACCCCCCCATCTACTTTTTGACACTTCCACTATTAGTTGGAATTATTGATTAGCATTGCCTACTTTTCATCTTTCAGTAACTGGAGTTACACAGTAAGTACTCTTTTGCATCTGCTTTGTCTCACTCAACAAAATATCTGTGAGGTTCTTCCAGACCAGTTGGAAATGGTCAGTATTGTACCAGCAGTTGGTATGCTGCCAATTGGAGAAATCACACCTATTTATCTTTCCACTAAGGTGAATAAATCTTCTGGAAACATGCTTGTGTATGTCTGTTTGGGGCACATGCCGCCATTTTTAGCAGCTCGTGTTCCTAAGGATATAGTTCCTGGGTTGCAGGATGGGTGTGTGCATTGTTTTAGTAGAAACTGCAAACAATTTCCAAAGTAGCTCACCATCGGTGTGTGAGAGCTCCTGTCACGTCCTGGCTAGCACTTAGTAATGTTTGGACACTTATTTCTAACGAGCCTCTGTGCTTTTTCCACTGTAGAAAAGAACGGTGTTTATGAAATGAATCACATGCCATTTAATGTTTTGTTTTGTTTTGTTTGTTTTCCCAGTAAAAATTGACAACAAAGTTTACTGGCTGCTACAGGTCTGTCCCTGGGAAGGGGTGAGATGTGTAGATGAGGGGATAAAGACAGCATACTTTAAAGAAAAGGACTTTGGGGCATCTGGGTGACTCTGTTGTTAAGCTTCTGACTCTTGGTTTCTGCTTAGGTCATGATCTCACAAGATGAGTTCAAGCCCCACATTGGGCTCTGTGCTGGCGGTGCAGAGCTTGCTTGGGATTCTCTGCCTCCCTCTCTCTCTGCTCCTCCCCTGTCCTCTTTATCTGTCTGTCTCTCTATCTCAAAAATAAATAGATAAACATTAAAAAAAAGAAAAGGACCTTCAAGTCGGGATGGAACACAGATGAACAGAATCATTACGGAAAGTCTACAACCAATGTTTTATTTCATGCACGCGTAATTCTAGGTTTATGACAGCCCCCAAATCATATTTTATACAGAGACAAGCTCAATGACTAGTTCTCTGCCATATACTTAATGAGCTGGTGCATATATCCCAATTTACCCAAGTCATCAGATGGCAAATGTTTTATTTAGCCTGAACCATTAAATATTCATTGAGCCACTCCAGGGTTTACTCATTTATTCATTCCTTCATTCATTCACAACAAAAACATTTATTAAGCATCTAGGGTGTGCCAGGCACTGTGTTCAGCCTGGGGACCCGACATCAAGTAAAACCAGCATATAGGTGCTGCCTGGAAAGACGTCACATTAGATCAGCAAATATATTATAGCTCGCTATGTTAAATGGCGGGGGAGGCCGCGTTCAATTATTCATTCCTTCAATCAGCACCTACTGAATGATTCCTGTGCATGGATTCACAGTGCTTGCATTCTGTATGCTGGGGGTGAGACAGAGCCACACGCCCTTTCCCTGCTCCAAGCCTGTGGTCCAGAAGGTGAAGGGACACAGGCCTCAGCGCTATGTGCAAGTGCAGCATGGCATGTCGCGTCATGAGGGCAAAGACAACATGTATCGGTGTTAGGCTCCTCACTCCAACGGCCCCTTTCTCCGGAACGTCCAGGTGGGGCATGCTGTTCCTCAACCCCCCTTCCAACACTCTCAACACTGTGAAACCACAAGTCCTGCATATGAGTTCATGAAAAGGCTGGGCAGGGAAGCATTGGACTTGCCTTTTACATAGATGGCACCCAATCCCAAGCACTGTAATTGATAGTTTATGAATGTAGAAAACTGAGATTTAGTCTGTTTTAATACCCACACTGATGCATTTGAATGTAAAGAACTCAGGCTTTCAACACCCTGGGCATTTTTTTTTTTTAAATCACAATGTCTAGGATCTCTGTATTTTGCAATGTGCATGGGGGTGCCTGGGTGGTTTAGTCAGTTAAACATCCGGCTTTGGCTCAGGGCATGATCTCATCGTTTGTGAGTTCGAGCCCTGCGTCAGGCTCTGCTCTGACAGCTTGGAGCCAGGAACCTGCTTCAGATTCTCTCTCTCTCTCTCTCTCTCTCTGCCCCTCCTCTGCTTGTGCTCTGTCTCTCAAATATAAATAAACATTAAAAAAAATTTAATAAATGTGCACAGATTTCCCTATCAGGATCATTACTAGCAACAGGGTAGCCGGTCGAAGTATTTAGGAAATCTTTCCTCATAACGATGATGGTGATGATACGGAGTATAATATTACTGACAGTAACCCATTCGTATTCCATTTTACAGATAAGTAAAGAAGGTTCAGAGAAGTTTCTGTGCAAAGCCATCTCTGGGTAGGTAGCAACAGGAGAAGTGAAATCTAAACAGGCAGCTAGAGAAGCCAGGGGCCCGTTTGGAAGCCACGAGGCTGTATTACCTTCTGAAGAGACAGTAGGCTAATTTGACCTGGATGAAGCCACAGTGCACGGCAAGCATTTTACGTGCTGCAGGGCGATGAAATTAGGTACTGCCTCCTCGATGATACTTGAAATCTCATGGGCTTCAGGCAGATTTAGGTAAGGTACAAAGGCACTTTTCAACTCTGCTCTCCCCTAAGCTCCTCACATTCCAGAATAATGAGGTTGTCTCTATTTTGTGTGATGTCAGGATTTCCCTGCTGGGCTGTGTCCACTCTGATGAGGCCCCTTTGTCCTGGGAATCAAATGACTTGGTCTCTTTAGACAAGCCGGGCAGGGAGCCCTGGCTCTCACGTGGCCTCTGGACATGTCAAGTCAGAGAGCCAGGAGACCCCCCAAAGCCTTCCCGCTTCCCCGGGCGGGTGACATACTGCACTGCAGGTGTTCTCCGTGAAATGGGGGATAGATAGTATATCGATATCGAGTACCCACAACCCTGGCATTAAATGCGCCCTTTCTCTCAAAGCGATCGCTGGTGTCTTTTTTTCCAGCTGACTGTGTATCTAACATGCAACATCCTATAAAGAATGCTGCTCGCCTCCCGCAGTTTGGTACCTTCAGCAGGGAAGGCTAACTTCTTGCAAATACTGAACTTTCTCTCTCTCTTTCTCTCTCTCTCTTTTTTTTTTTTTTAGAAGTGACATGAGGTTACTAAAGAGAAACATCTGCTTGGAAAGGCTATGAACTTTCAGATATTAAAACACATCTTTTGGTTCTTCTTTTCCTACCACTCTTCCCCCGCCCCCCACAATAATTTGAGAATTACCCACTCTGGGATTAGAAATGGACTCTTTTCGAGGCTTTCTGAGGATCTCACGATCTAGGTTCTAACAGGCAATGTGCCATTTGGAGTGAGCAAGTCCCAGGGAAAAGGACAGTCCCCATGATGACTCTCAGCCCTTCTAATCCCTCCTCTTTGTGGTGAGCCTACGCGAGCTGGCTTCTCGGAGCTGCAACCCCGAAAGACAAAATGCAAACCAAACAAATAATCCATTTCCAAGGTCTGCTTACAGAGAGAGGGATCTATTTATGAAACATACATTGTTCAGTTTCAGGGGAAAATCATGTAATCATTGCAAGGGAAGAAGCATGGAAAGTGCTTTATTTTGCATAAAAATCTCCTTGCTCTATGATTTATGTGGCTGAGAGTTTCAGGCTGGGGGAGCACGGGTCTCAGTATCCCGCCAAAGGGAAATGGAATTGAAAATGCAGAAAAAATCGCTGGTCATAACAAAACACTGGTGTTTATTAACCTGGGCTGGGGTAGGGATGGTGGGTGGAGGAGGGGGTGTCATGGGTAAAATAGAAAGATAAAAACATATTTTGCTTTGGGGAGATCTCAAAAAATGAAGATTGACCTACGGCTCTAGGCAGTTTTACTGCCTAGATCAGACAAATCATTTCCTGCAATTAATATTTGAGGACCCAGTGAGGTTCTGCCGAACTTACGCGGAGCATATGGGCCATCAACATTGATTTAATTTACCAGTTAACCTCGCTGCTGGCGAGCCCCGTCTTGCCCCTCCCTGGCAGAGAATGCTTTATGCAGTCAGTTTGGGTTTATGAAACGCCCTCCAGACATATCTACCACTTGAAACGAAGTGTCCCCTAGGACATCTGGACTGGGAGGAAACTGAGTCTTTCAGCTCGAACATCTTTGCAGGGCTCCTATCACATCCTGGAAAAGCAGTTGATAAGCAGCTCCTTCCACACTTTTGAAGCTCCCAGCTCCCTGCAGCCCCTTCTCTTGCCAGCTGACTGGGGCTGTGATCTCTTCACGTGGAACCAGAAATTGGGTCTCTTTTACCTCCTAGTTTGGCTCCTTCTTCTGCCCAAAGACTGCACTTTAGACCTAACCCCTCTGTGGCACGAAATGGGTACAAATTGGAGCCAGGCTCGTCCGAATTCACATGACAGCTCTACCACTGACTGCGTATAGATTTTACGCAAATTGCTTCCTCATTTGAAATACCAAGATACTAAGTACTATCTGTATCAGTCAGGGTCAGGTTCCTCTTGCTGCAGTAACAAACAGCTCCCAAATCTCAGTAGCTTTAGTTAACTAAAGTTTTGCTTTGCCTGCAGTCACGTGGGTATGTGTGGGGCGTGGCCTGCAGTATAGCTAGGGCCAGGGTCTGACCTATACTGCCTCCACTCAGAGACCCAGAAGATGGGTCTCATAGGTCTGACCCAGATGCTATGTGCTTCCCCCCAGAAACTGTATGTATTGTCTGCACTCACACATAGGTGGCCAAAGGTTACCTGACGATGCCTGATTTTCAACTGCAATCATTCCCTCGAAGAGGGAGAACCAGAAAAGTTCGGTGAGCCTGGTGAGCCCATGTCTCCTCAGAGGCTTGCTCTGCAAACTTACAGATTTAAGACATGGGCTCTATGTTTGCAGAAAGCCCGATCCCTGCTTCATTTCATTCCCCTGGCAGTTGGTGAATCATTGAAGGTGCTCTCTCGGTTAGACATTCTTAGTTCCTTCCATTGGTCCTCATGCTACAATATCTTTAATTTTTCACCATCCTGATTTATGTCCTCTAAATATTCTACTTGAATATCCCTGTGATCCACCAAAAGGAAACACCCTATTCCAGCTGAATAAAGAGCTCAGAAAGAGAACAAAACAATCTCCTTCCTTCTTCTAGATAATGCAACCTAAAGTCATACTTTTCTATCATTCCTTTTTGGCAATCATGGTGCACTATTGATTTTACTGCCCATGAAATGTTCTCCTCATCTATGTTTTGTCCTGTGAGGTCATTTCTCTCAAATCCCACACATGTGCCACTAGCTTTCCAGTTACAAAGAAGTTTTGCATTGTTCCCCATTAAATAGCATGCATTTAATTTGGCCCATTCTTCTGACCCAGTTATGATTACTTCAGATCAATATCTTTCTCATCTAACTTTCAGACAAACACTGTGGATTGAGAGGGTGTAAGAATATCTATCCCTATCAAAGATTCTGAGCAATGGCCAAGCCTTGGAAACAATTGTCTCACCATTTGGGGGACGTCTTTTTACTTCATTTTTGACAGCTTTCTTGATGTACCATAGGCCAAATACATTTAAAGTACATAGTTTAATGTTTTGAAATTTGTATACACCTGTTAAATCATGGCCACGATCAGGACCATGAGCACATCCGTTACTCCCAAAAGTTTCCTTGGGCCCAGTTCTAATCTTTCCTCCTTGCCTAGGAGACATCTTCAACCATTTGTTCTATTCTATTGATGTCTGCTGAAACTAGCACAGGGTTGAACACAAAACAGATTAATACACATTTGGTGGTGCCCAGAACACCTGAATGTTTTCTATGCCCATGCAGGTTCACACGAGGCAGAGAGTGTCATCTGATTCCTGTGTCTCACTCACCAGGCCACAGATGATTAAACAAGAAAAGAGTCCCATTTCCAAAGGGGCCAAGCTATGGATGACACAGGGGTCTGTGGTGTAGCCTGGTGTGAGAGCTCTGTGCAGATAAGACAAGAGTGCCTAATTGAACCAGTACACTCCCCTTAGGAAAAGTGCATGTCATCCAAATCAGCACATGCAGAAGGGGAGTCACACATTGTCATTCCATAGGGCTTTCATTCAGCCCCAAATATATATTTGTGTCATTCAACAATTATTCACTGAGTGTCTAATACGTATCAGGCATTATTGTAGGCACTGGGCATTTAGCAGTGGAAAAATACGATGAGAGTCTGGGAGATTAGTCTCTGAATGTAGATCAAAAGTGAGATGATGCAGACATGAATCAGGAAGGGGACAGAGAAGAGGTGAAAAGTAAGCAGCAGCAAAGACCTGACCATTGGGGAAACTCCAGATGTGCTTTATAAGAGAAGTCTTCTCAGCTTTATTATCCTGGTGCATTTTTTTTTTTTTTAAATGTTTTATTTATTTCTAGGAGAGAGAGACAGCGTGAGCAGGGGAGGGTCAGAGAGAGAGGGAGTCACAGACTGAAACAGGCTCCAGGCTCCGAGCTGGCAGTCAGCACAGAGCCCGACGCGGGGCTCGAACCCACAAACCGCGAGATCATGACCTAAGCGAAAGTCGGAAAGTCGGACGCTTAACCGACTAAGCCACCCAGGCGCCCCATATCCTGGTGCATTTTTTATTTGCTTTTGTTAAGGCAAAGAGTATGCTACCTCATGTTCTTTCCACTTGAATTTGCCCTGCCCATGCAGCAATTGGAGCACACATTCTATGCAATGTGTCTGGAAAATAAATCCTCATCAATTAATTAATAACTATCGTCTGGAGCTCCAAGTTGATGTCTTGGACACAGAGGGCATAATCCTGAAATGAGGGGGTATTTCTGTTCCTTTGGCATTGAACAAGGTAACTGAGCTGGCCTGCAATCACAGAGGGCCGACCTCACAGAAGGACTGTTTTCTCCATGAGAGAACAAAGGGAAATGATTTGGAGAAATCCAAATTCTATCGATCCACACTGCACAAGCCCTGCATAATTCAGCTTCAAGAACTAATGTATGATGCATGCTATTACCATCAAACTTGTGTTGCAAATAATTCATGCTTGGAACTTTTCAAAGATATATTATTAACATTATCACCAGCAAAATTGGAGTGGGTGAAATTCTTGGAATTTGATGGAAATGATCACTCCAGTATTCAAGATTCTCTTTAAGTGTTTTAAGTATTTGAGTCTCTGTAAGGAGAGACAATACAATGAAGTAGAATTTGGCTCTTTGCCACCAAATAAGCCTTATTTCTTTCTTTCCAATTTCATTTTGAAAACCCTTTTGAATCACCATGTGGAATAGGCAACAATTCTCTTTACCAATAACACCTTGATGAAGCCAGATGGGATTTGAAAGCAGAGACAACTTCGCTGTCTTGTCAGGCTCTTTGGGCAAATAGGTATCATGCATGGTCAATTATATAAATTATCAAAGATACTTGTGTTGAGTCACCACATGCTTCAAAAGATTCACTAACGCCAGAACATCCTGTTCATGGAAGCCTAGTATTAACTTGATGAATGGGCTGGTGTCTTCTGAGATGACACTGCTTAATTTCCTGTAGCTATTGTGAAGTTCAAGTTCACTAGAGCTCTAGGCTCAGCAGTAAAGCGCTCTTCCATGGAAGGTACAAGTGGCGATGATAAATCGACCTTGTAAAGTGATCATGGTGATACTAAGTAGAGTACTATATATACTTTCATTTCTTGATGACCAATTAAGAAAATACCCCAATTAATTGGAGGATTCACAGGTGATCTTTGCTCTAGGGCTGTGTCATGCTCACCCAGCAAGGGTGGGGATGGCTTATTTCCATTGACCCACAGTGCCTTTTTCAAGGAGGAAATGTGATTTGTTCCTATTTCAGTTTCCCAGCAAATTGTTGGAAAATAAAGCCTTTGGCAAAAGCTATTTATTTCAGATGCCTTTCTGGTATAGAAGATCTGTAAAATGCTCTTGAAATGTGTCCATTTGTCTTGATGTTCCTCAAAGTTCCCTGGAAGATCTTTAGGCAAGAGACCCTAGCACAGACATTGCAAGCAGATTATTTGTTTTGAAGTGAAGTATGTACAGTATAAACAAAAGCCAAATGTAGTGATTCTGCTGCTGCTCATCAGGAAAAAAAATTTTTGGTTTTTAATAAACAACTGTAAAATTTGCCTGTAACAGTAGCTATCGCTTTTAGAAAACAGAGGCTATTAATGTGTATCTTATAGTGGTTATTTCTGGAGAGCAGTGAAAATGCCCTTTCAGAAGCATTTATTGAGTCCTGACTGCACTTGAGACACAGTGCTAGGGAAACAAAGATTAATAATAACATCCCCATTCTTGAGGATGGCTCCGACAGTCTACTGGGGGATGCAAGTCTCATCAACCTTCGTGACCCAGTCATACGGGAGTCTACCTATGACCGGGTGTGGTGGGGAAAATGTAACCAAGATGGAGTTCAAAGCGTGGGCTCTGCAAATGTGCTAGGTTGTTCACCAGGTCAGAAAAAATGGAAAGAGAACACCAGATTCAAAGGTATGATAGAAAGAGTGTGGTAAGTTCAGGAACCCAGGGGAAGATCTATGTTATGGAAACAGAGGCCTCAACAAGTAAGGACAGAGAGTGTGGACTCTACCCTGTGAGCCATGGAAGGTTTTGTGCAAGGGAATTACATGATCCATTTTGTGATTTAAGGCTCTCAACATGGCAGAGGCTGGAGAGTGAGGGTCCAGTGGTGGAGGTGACGGAGCTGTTGGAAGACTGCTGCGGACAAGAAGGGCATGGTGGGGACTTGAGCAAAACCAGCAAGCCAATAAGGAGGAGAAGAGGATCAGGGACTCCCCATCCCCTCAGAAGATACCTCAGCAGCAGACTCCATTCACTTATTCCAGTTAGCACACAATTTTGTGTTTCAGGCACACCAGGCCCTAGAAATACAAGACTGATGAGACACAGTCTTTGTTCTCATTTTATTTTCCTCAGCTCACACAGCACATCTTGTAGAGTCCGCCCTTGCTACATATGCCAGGGCCCTTGCTAAGTGTCCCCACAGCACATGATCATCCAAGCACCCTTCTCTGTTTCTCGTTGCACCTTTTTACAGTCGCCTATCGAATTGAAGGCCTCCTCTCCTGCATATGATATTCATTAGGACAGGGACTTCTGTGTCTGTCTTATTGACCATTGTGTTCATCAACTACATAGTTGTTGATCAGTAAAATTAGTTCAGTGAATGCAAGAACAAAAACCAAATACTAGAAGTCCACAGATGGATAGAGTAATGGGACAGAATATATACTATTAGTGAGTCCACTGACAGACATGTAGACAGACAGCATGGCAGGTGCAAGGAAATCTCTAGGCTGAAAGGTCAACAAAGACTATGTGGCTGAGACCACTCTAGAGCTGAGTCTTGAGTCATTTGCTTGGTGAATCCATTTCTGGCAATGGAGTCTTCCTCACCTTGGGCAAATGGAATAGTCTGGACAGAATTATGATTCCCTCCTACACAGGAGCACCAGTGAAGCCGCTCCAACCAAAAATGTCATAAAAGCATCCCCGAAGGGGAGCTCCATATTGCAAGTCTGGGCTACCTCCCACTTTGGGCCATCAACAAATGGAAGGTTATAGTTTCTTGGACACTGGTATGCCAGAGTGTGGGGGCTCAGAGGGGTGAAGGCGCTAAGGGAATGTGAACGAAGTGGAAACACATTTTCCAGCAGCCAGCAACACCTCTGACCTCCCTACAGAGGCAGCCTCTACAGAAACTTGGAGGGCAGTCACGTTTCCAGCTTTTCCCTTCTCTTCTCCTCTGTCTCTGGTATGCAGTGAGGCTTTAAGAAGGAAGGCAATCTTGATGTCTGTTCCAGCCAGAAGTAATGAACTGAAATCACAGACTCACAAATTGTTGGAAATTAGAGGAAATTTCAAAATTTTATATTGAGTTGTTGACCTTCTCAAATAAAGTTATAGATATAATTTCATAATAAATATATAATAAATATGTTAGGTAATAAATATAAGTGAGGAAGGAGGGGCTCCAGGCTGTGTGGGTGAGGAGGGGTACAAGGCAGACCCACTGATTAGTGACTCCTCTTCTTCTTTCAAGCTTTACATTGGCTAGCCTTTCCTTCTGGAACTCTTCCCTGATTCCCCTAAAGCTGGATGCGGAGGCCATCCTAGAGAATCTGACTTCTGTAAAGTACCATAATACCTTCCACATCCACCACCACCCTCAAGTCGAACATAGTCCCCATGAAGATAACCTTCATTCATAAGCCATTCAGTATACTGGGCTCCATGGATATCCTGATGGTCAAGAACCATGTGATCCCTTCCTTCAAGGAGCTTCCATTCTGGAAATGTTACCATGTCCATGATTTGATACTTCAGTCAGGCAGTCATTATCAGAGCCCTCTATATATCTGTTGAATGAATGAATCAAACAGCAATAAAAGGAGTCTGGGATTAATATTGTTATTTATTGCACCACAAATACATTTTCTAAAATTGGACCACAGTGGTGTTGAGAATAGCCCATACTGATTTTTAGAGTCTGGATAAATTATTCAATCTGTCTCTGCTCAGACGATTTATCAATGGGAAAAGAGGCTTTAAAAACATTTGCTTTGGGGAGATGGGGCTAGCCCTTTAAATAGAGATGCTGGCAGACTAAGGAGGCTACTCAGTTCAACACCATTAGAGAGGGTGTGGTTGCTTCACTTCTCATGGCTTCTGTAGGACAGATTAAAAAGAACTACCTACGTTTGTGAGGAACATCGGCCTAACGTAGCGCACACTGGTTGTGGCCACCCCATCCTCTCCTTCCTTGCTAACAGACCCTGAGCTGGTTGGGGGGCAACAGTGTACCCAGCCCCATGCAAGGCATTGCCTATCTCAGATCCTTATGGGGTCACAGTTCTGGTCAGTCATATGGAAGTGGCCATCTTCTCAGGGTTCCAGGAAGGCATTTCTTTTCCTGATGAATGGAAACGACACAGCTACGGCAGTCACCTTTTTCCCCATGCCCCATCGCCCTGTCTCAAATGCGGGTATGGTTCAGTAGCCCATTTGAGACCATGAGGTGAAGACCAAGAAATGGGCCATGATAATATTCACTATTAGATTCAGAGTTTTCATCCTCTGCACGATGGATGCTTGCAGCCAGATAAGTCTTTGTCTTGGGAATGGACCTGTGGAAGGCTGGGCAGCCTCCATGGCCTTCACCCGCTGGATGCCAGCCACATTTAGTGACAATCAAAAGCGGGTGTCCCGGTTGTCACAACCCAGAATATATATAGACATTGCCAGGTGATCTCTGGGAGGAAAAAATCATCCTTGCTTGAGAACCACTGTATTAAACTAATTCCAGAAACCTCCTATCACCAGCTTTCATGCAATAAAAGAATATTAAATGGGCTATATGGGCTATCTGGGACCATACCTCCCTTCAGGGGTTACCTCCAAGACCACCCCAACTCCTCTCCACACCTCCTTAGCTCTTGTGTGTACTGTGTATTCTATTCTTATAAATGTGACAACTCAGGACACTGGCTCACTCCCAAAACCATTTGTTCTAGTTAGTGGCTAAGAGTACAGATCTGGAGTTAAACTAGTTGGGTTCATGGTCTGTCTCATAGAAACTGGGGCAGATAACCTGAAGAGCATGTCTTAGCTTCTCTGAGCCCCATTTCTCTCATCTGTAAAACAGGGATAATCTGCCTCCATGTCCGTTAAAAGCATTAAATACTATCATTCCAAATCCTGCATACAGTTTTAAAAGTGAGGCGCTAAAAGATGGGGAAATAGTATAGTTGGGTCTCTCGTAGAGTATAAATCAAGAAAGAGACACTGCACTGAAGTCGTGGAAACTCTGGGAACTTGACTTTCATGGGAGACATCTCCATTTCCAGGGAAAAGGGTATTGAAGTTGGCGGCATTGGCATTATATTTTGTGCTGCAAACATCAAACCACAGATTTATACTTTTTACTTTTATTTCCAAAACCCTTTGGATTTGTCACAAAGCTACAACCCAGAAAAATTGGTAAATGCCTCTGAAGGTCATCAGCTCCATCCTTCAGCCTCCAGAGAGAATATCCTTCTGTAGCATGCGACCATCCATTATGTGTACAAAGACATTCCCGTAGCTGAGACACTCATAGACAATCCTCTCATTGATTTCTGCCTTGTACTGTAAGGAAACTCTTCCTTCTGTGTAACTCACATTTCTCACAGTGCCCAGGAAGACCATGTTCTCTTAAGCTGTCCTCTCAGAATACAAATTACAGCCCAAGAGTGTTGAGTGCCTCAAAATCACATTTAGGACGTTAGATATATCTGGATCTTTGGGAAACAATCTGTTGTGTTTGCAGGCTTCATATTCTACACTCAACCCAGTGTCTCCATCTTCATTAACGGAGACCCAGTGCATACTCTTTCAGAATATGATATGGCCCACAATGAAAGATTCCCACAGGGATAATACAAACCATTGGTCATGTCTTGAAGAAGCACAATCTCGTAAAAGAAGCAGAGTGGTTTTTCTCATCTTTCTCTTTTCCTGGCTACAAGGAATCAGAGTGGATCTCTAATAGCTGAAGTTTGTAATAATTACAACTTGGGCCCTGCCATCATTTCAGTCTGGGGTGAGCGTTAAAAATGGAATTTCTTAATTTGAATTATTGATCAGTACGTTCACTCAGGCAGCCATTCTCCCCCTCAAATAGATGGTAAATCTCAGCTGACATAGACTCACATTTTGAAAAATATTAACAAACTCTGGAGCTTCAAATACAGTCATGAGCTTTCTCTCTCAAGCTGTGGGCTGTCTTCATAAGACATTCTTCATAGAGTGTGAGCAAAACCCACCACTGAAAGACACCAGCAGGAGTGGACGATCTTCATGGCAACAGGCATTGCCCTGGTGGTCTTGTCTGACAGATCTTCACAAATTACGTGCACATCAGTCACCTGGGGATTCTATCCAAGTGTAGATTCGGATTAAGTCTGGGGGGCCTATGACCATGCATTTCTTGCAACTCACAGGTGATGTTGATGCTGGTCCATGATGGGCCCTCTGAGTATGGTTCACACACATATGATAGTTTGAACAGACCAACTACAGGGCTGACCCTGCCATTGAACATATGCTTTCCTCCAAACCCTACAAACACTCCATTCCCTGAGTGTTACCAAGTAACAGTTGCATCCTATGCTAGAATGCTTGTGGGCAGTGTGATCCAGTGAGAAGGTTATCTCAGGGGAACTTGGCAGAGACAATTGCAAATGCTTGGCCAATGGTTCCAAGCGATTAAAGCATGACCTCTCCGAGGTAAGGCCTCAAAGCAGACCTACGAGTGCTCAAGGAACAAATTACAAAACAATAGAAGCAAATGAGGAATGAAATGGCCAAATTCAGGAAAGCTGTGTAAAATAGAAAATCATCACGGAAATCAAGCCCTTTGGAAACCACTAAAGGGAGGACCTGCTGATAAGTTGTTAGGGACATGAAGGCAGACTTGAGACACGTGGTTAAAAAGAGATTTTAAAAAAAAGCAAGAGTTAAAATAGATTTTTGAAAAAGGGAGATTTTGACATAACTGATACATGTTAGTTTTATGCATCACGGATGTACCATTGCTAAAGCAATGAATAAAACATTTAAAAGAGAAGGAAAATACATATTCAGTGATATAATTCAAGAATGTTTTCCTGAGATAAAATAATATTTGAAATTATAGTTTTAAAGAGTTAAAAGGTATGAAAGACAAAAATAATAGCTCTGGAAAACAGAGGAGATTAGGGATAGCACAATGGTTATGCCTAAAACAAGGACCCAATGACCTAAACAAAATAGAGAAACAACATTTGAAGACAAGACTTGAGAGGCCATGCTACGTGCTAGGAAATACTGATAGATATTAATCTACACTGAGACATAGTCTCACATAGTTTTCAAGTTGCAAAGAAAAAGTGGGAATTTCATGGCAATCCAGTTATATATAAGGAGGAAAAAATAATCAGAATGATTGCAGACTTCATGTCAGTGATAATTCAACCCTAGAAAACGGTGGGACAATGTATAAAACACCCTCAGGGAAGGAAGATGTGACGCCTGTTATGTATAGCCAATCAAATTATCATTCGGCTATTAAGTTAATGGATAGGTATCACCTATCTCACAAGAACTCAGGAAATGTAGTTCTTCCCCCTTGGATTTGAAAGTGTCTGGCTGTTCCATAGAATTTTTAACATATATATGATTGCTCCTACCACACAAAGACAGAGATTTTGACATAGACAAATGCCCCTGTCAAGATGTGCAAGGGAGCAAAGCACATGGATATAGCTTTGGTTGTGGTGAGAGGTGTTCTAGGCAAGCTCCATGTTGCAGATGTTGCTGCTTCGTTTTTTTGGGAGTTGGTTTAGTTTAGTGGGTCAATTAATTGCTAATCACTGAGTCTTAACTTCCTGCTGCTGAGATGGGCTGCTGGCCACAGCTGTCTGTGTTGAGGCCAACACAGCCTCAACATCCTTCTTTTTACTCGTCCTCATCAAAACCCACTCCATCTACTCCACACTTTCAGGCTGACCATCCCGAATCATCCCCCATTCATCCAGCAAACATTTATTTATGCTGATAATGGGCCAGGTATTGTGCTTAACACAGATAAGAACATGACAGTAAAAAGACAGACACCATCCCTGACATCTTGAAACATCAGATTAGAGAGGGAGTGAGAGGCATTAATCGAGTAACTCCACTCTTATGCAATTAACTAGCTCAGTGATAATAAGTGAGGTGAATGCAGGAGCCATGGGATTATGCAAAAATACCAAAGGGGCCATCCAAACATTGAGAAGGGGTTGGAAAATTTCCCAGGAGGTAGTTGGGCGGATGCTGAGGTTGGAAGGCTATGTGACGGATAGGAGTCCACCCTCTGAAGAAAGCAGAGAATATTTTTCAAGAACAAAGTTAGCTATGTGAGTTGGGCAGGAGTTTAGCCAGTCTGAACAACTAAAAAACCAGTGGTCTAAACTGTCATAAGCAAGGGTGGGTGGAAGGCACCAGAGGATGCTAAAGAGAAAAATGGCCTCAGACTGTATACGATCTTCAAAGTCTTGTTGAGAAGTTGACATCAGTGGCTTGGACAAATACAGATATTTCTTCACGATATGATAACAAGAGGAGTCTAGGACTCCTCAGTAAGTTATTGCAACAGACTTCTGGCCGGCCTCCCTGCATCCATCCCAACATTCCTGTCTAACAAATAGTTCTTAACAAATCATGCTGCTGCTCAGAATGGGTCAGAGGCTCCATGTGGCCAAGAGAACAGAGTCTAGACCTCATCCTCTGGTAACTGAGATCTTCCACGTCCCAGTCAACCTTTCCTACCCTGCTTTACTTTTGTCCCCAACATGCACAGTCCACTCGGGCCAGACAGATGTATTTACCAAGTATGGCCTCGGTTTGTTCATAATTGCCTTTGCCGAGTTGTCAGAGAGCTTTCCCTTTTCTCTGAGTTTCAAAAGCACCAGCATGTGTCCAAACAATAGCAGCCAATGGAAAGGTCATGCGTGTTGGTATCGCACAGATAGTGACTCAGATTCTGTCTCACCACTTACTAGCCATGTAACCTTTGACAAGACCCCTAATTTCATCATGCCTCCATTTCCCCATTATAAAAAAGGTGGGAAATAATAGTAGTTGCTGTAACCACATAATATCATAGATTTTGTGAGAATTAAATAGAACCACTCCTCTGTCTCTCTAGACACACACACACACACACACACACATACACACACATTGTGTATCATATATTTCAGGTCTGTTCCTTAATGGAGGTTGAAATAATAGAAACCATCTTTTGTATTGTGACTACTACAGCTGTTACTATTGATATTTTCAAGTCCTGTTGTTTTTATTTATTTATTTATTTCTTTATTTAGAGGGAGTAGGGGCAGAGAGATTTAGAGAGAGAGAATCCCCAGCAGGCTCAGTGCTGCCACTGTAGAGCACGACGTGGGGCCTGAACCCATGAACCGCGAGATCATGACCTGGGGCAAAACCAAGAGCTGAATGCTTAACCAACTGAGCCACCAAGGCGCCCCTCAAATCCTGTTGTTTCTGTTAAACTTTCTTAGGTCATTAAATTTTACAGGGAATTCCCTCTATCTAAAGGTGTTATCATTTGAACTACTCACTTAACATCAGTTACATAATGCCATTTACATAGTTCCATATCCTGTAGAAGAATGTAGCAGCTCTTGTTTTTAGTATGGCATTGTGGATGTGACAACAGCCTTCTAATCTACCAGCTGATGTTAAACACCACATGGTAAGTAGGCTCTTCTACCTGTCAGGCCACGGAAGGAAGCTTTTTACTTAATTATTATAAAGCAAGAATTTCCAAGCAGGCCATCTCACTTAATTTCCTATGTGTGTCTTAAAAAAGTTTCTTTAATGCTTATTCATTTAGAGACAGAGAGACAGACAGAGAGAGACAGAGACAGAGAGAGACAGAGAGAGTGCATGCACTTGTGAGCAGGGTAGAGGCAGAGAGAGAGGGAGACAGAGAGTCCCAAGCATGGACTCTGATAGCACAGAACCCGACATGGGGCTCGATGCCACAAACTGCGAGATCATGATCTGAGCCATAATCAAGAGTTGGATGCTTAACCAACTGAGCCACCCAGGCATCCTTTTACGTGTGTCTTGACTTTGAGGAAGCTGGTAAGCCATGATGAGCTTCCATAGCCTTCTCTGCATTCTATGCAGTCTAATGTCTTCTCATTCAAGCCTTTCCTCTCCTTTGGGCTCTTGGTTGAAAAAGCACTGATGCCAACATCTCAGAAGACCTTTAATTTAGTGTCACATTGCCCTGGTGCCATGGCTACTCCTTGTTTCCCCTGTTTTTTCCCCAACTTAATAATTTTTTTGATAAGAACTTTCTAGGCTCATATCATACTTCTGCTGGGCATCTATGACATTTATTCATTGTTCCATCCATTCATCCACAAATACTGAGTGATGTCCTTCTATATGTGAGGCCCTGTGCTATGCACTAGAGATAACTACATGGATCCAATACTATTATTGCTCTTATGGAGTTTACAGGACTTACAGTGTAATGGAAGACCCTTCTCCAATTCATTGATCATGATTTCATGGGCTGCTTTTTTTGTGTTGAAAAGATCAATTGTACATTTGAGGGTGTACCTTTTTAGTGGCTGAACATCCAATACCTTGGGCTGGCTTCTGGGTTTCCACCACTTTTATTTTCCCTTATAAAGACTCTTCCAATGTAATTAGCTGCTTAAAGTTAATTTCCCCCACACCACATTCCAGAGGTCAAGGGACTAGTGTGACATGTCCATCACTCTATGCCCAGCACCTTGAACAGCATCAGGCAAATAGTAGGTGCGCAATAAATACTCATTAACGATTACCTAGTATGCCAGCATATCTGTCCCATTGTCCAAAAGGAGAGCCCTCGATCCCTTGACATGGTGTGCAGTAGCATAGGGGCCAACCTGGACCCAGATCCCAGATGGAATCACAGTTTCACCACTTGTGAGATAAATGACCTTGAGAAAGTTACTTAACCTCCCCAAGGCTGGTTGTGATCGTACACAAATGGGATAACAAGAGTATCAAGCTCATGAATCAGTAAAGAATACCTAACGGGTACGTAGCACAGTACCCGGCTCCCAATAAACGATGTATGTTGCCTTCTTCTTATCGACCCTTTTCTTTGTCATCTGTGAGAGAGCATCTGGGCTGCACTGCACCTTCTCATTTTAGGAAGAGATAGCTATCTGTCTTGTCGTTTTCTTCCTCTTCATACCCCGGTGACAATAGAGGAAGATACTCACACGTGCCATGTGTGCCACTGAGGTCTGTTTCTCCCCAGACACTTTTGAACATTTTTTTTTCCTCAAAGGAGAGAAACTGTTGTGCATGTCGTTCTGTCCCATGTATGTCTTTCTTGGTGAGCCACTCATTCCCTCGAGATGAGTCATTGATGACTTCAAGTGCCCCAGAATATCCTTCATGTGTTAACATACGGCTGGAAAGGACCATGTGTCAGGGAACACATACGAGGCAGGCACATATGGGAAACACAGACTGACTCATTGCCCAGGACTGTAGGCAGAGGCCCTGATGACTTTCCAGAACTTTCCAGAACTTTCCGTGATATGAGCTCTTTTCAGACTCCAGAGCAGTGGATCTTTACTTCACTTGGGGGGATAGGGATCTATTACAAACCCCTTTGAAAATATGATATAAATCCTGAGGTACTGACCATGTCTATAATGAGCCAGTCAGATCTGACTAACTGGAATGGATATGTGCTGTAAACAACTGGAACAATGGTATTAGTTCATGTCAACTGAATATGAATCCTGCACTCTGTGAACAATTCACTGGGACTCATGGAACCCTGCTCCCCACATATTAATTTCAATGACAAGCATTATTTCTTAAGTACATACTCTCTGTCAGGCCCCAGCAAGGCCCTGGGGTTATAGCAGTGTCTCTACTTGGTCCCTCAAGCTTATAATGTCGTTGCAGAGACAGATGTTAAACCAATGATCACATCAGTTCCTACATGATTAGAATTGTAGTAAGTGCTATGTTGGGCAAGAGAAGGGACTATAAGCACACATCCCAGAGGGGCCTTACCTCCCTGGACACTTAGGGGTGAAGAGAGAGCACATTATGAAAAGCTCACTTAAAAAAGATACAGTGAAGCACATCCCAAAAGGATGCATCAGGTAGGAGGACATGGGAGAATAATATGGCCAAGACACTGCAGGCAAGGAGACTTTCAAGATGCAGAGGAGCACAGGTAATGGTGGTGAGTCTGAAGCACAGATAAAAAAATAGCTGGTGGTGAGAAATGGGCTGGAGAAGTAGGCAGAGCAGATCTGCAGAGCTGAGAAGGCCACGTTGAAGAGTACATAGAACTCACCAGAGGTGAAGTCATTACCAACTAGTAAAGGTCTGGATTCGTAATTAGTCCATTGCCACTGCTGATCTTATGGGTCACATTCAGCAGCCGGATCTCACAACTGACCTGGCAAAACTGTTCTAGGTAGCTGAGGTCAGAAATTCCAGTCCCAGATGGTTCATCCATCCATTACATCCACCCATCCATCTACCTATCCACACACCTACTCATCCATCCACCACCCATCCATCCGTTTATCCACCCACTCATCCATGCAGCAATTTATTCATGCATCCAGTTCTCCAGGGACGCATGGTACTGGTTGGTAAAGTAACATGGAGAATAAGACACCACTTCCACCTTGAAAACTCTTATAGTCAAATAAGGGAAACGATTGAATAAGGAAAGGATGATACAAGGAACTCTGCGCTGGGATGGGGGACATTAAGTATTAAAAGAGCAAAGGAGTGGGGCATCCTTTGAAGAAGGCTTTCTAGAAGTGGCCTGAGCTGAGACATGAAGACCAAAGATGACATGGGGCAGAAATGTGGCATGAAGCACAAAGGCCAGAGCGAAGGAGAAGTGACTCACTTCAGGGTGGCTGGATGAGGGGCTGGGATGGGGTGAAATGGTGAGAGATGGGACTGGATTGGTTAACAGGGTCAAGTCACGGACTTTATATAAAGGCCGATGGGTAGTCACTAAACATTTTGTTGTACTTTGCTCTGACATTTTTGTTTATGATTTTTGTTTCATTTGTTTTGTTGGTTGGTTAGTATTTAGCAGAGACAGTGTATGAAGAATAGAGTTTAATAAATTCTGCTCTTGGGAAGAGGTCATTTGATAAACACATAAAAACATGATGTTAGGAACTATATAAGTAACAGAATAAAATAAATAAACACTGACTGAGTGCCTACTGTATGCAAGACACTTCACCTAAATTTATTTGCTTCTTTTAATTTCACACCGGTGGGGTTGGGGGCGGGTACTGCCAAGCATCCAGCTGGGGCCCAAAGTGTCTGATTATGCCACCTTTCCATTACACCACGCTACCACTCCATTTCTCCCCAAACTGATCATTTCCAATTGTGTGGACTAGTGATTTTCAAGACTGAGTTGAGGACACCCTAAATTATCCAATTATACCAGGGTATGATGTATAGTTGTCAAACGTTCTCTCAAAGCAAGTTAGTCCTAAGTAGTTTGAACTGGAAAAAAAAAAAGCCTTACATATAAATTACCTAAAATGTCTCGAGTATTTATCATGTACGGAGCAATGTGCTAAATGCTCTAGCTCCCTTAAGGTGGATGCCACTACGGTCTCTGTTTTATGGAGGGCACAGTGGAGCCTTAGATAAGGTATCTTGCCCGTGTGTGCCCAGTGGGATGAAACCCCAGGCAGCCTGACCCCAGAACTCCACCTGTAGCCGTGAGACTGTGTCGCCCACACGCAAACCTACAACACATCATACAAGGCCTACTTCCACCCAAAGGAACTCTTAGGAGGGAAGTTGGAGGTTGCTTATAAAACTGATCAATACACACAGAACCTCAGAAGAGTTGGAAACCAGTTAAGTACACGCATGCTCAGTGTATCCCAGAAAATAGCTGTGGTAAAAAAAAACCTTGAACCACAAGAGTGCCAGGGTTGACCTTCAGGCTTTAGCTACAGCATTCTTGCTTGTCTCTACTGGGGACAGAACTTTTCTTTCTGGTAAAATGATTTTTCCTTTCATCTTTCCTGCAGAAGAGAACCCAGATCAAGCTTTATGGGGTTCGCTTCAATCTGTCATGAATTTTCTGTGCATTCTAAGAGTTCCATTGTCATGCCAAGTGACACTCTCCTTCCCATCCTTCCTTCCTCCCTTTCTTCCTTCCTTTTCTTTCTTTCCTTCCTTTCCTTCTCTCTCTCCCCCTCCTTTTCTCCCCCGTGTGCAGTTTATGTAGAACATCTGGTTTTAAAAGTGTCGCAATTTTTAAACATATTATAATGCTCATGGGATCAGAATATCAACAGCTGTCTATTGCGGTGAACCACACGTCTGGAAAACATTCCTTGAAACTGAGTTCTTAAATAAACATAAAGCATCTATAACACACGAGGCCAAACAACATCCATTTGTAAACTGAATATTTAGACCAGATGAGGTGCAAATGATGATTTTCTGGGTCTGACTGTCAAAGTGGGTAGGGAATCTTCATTTATTTTTAGCTCCGAGAGACCCTGGGCCTTTGAGCTAAGTTGAACATCTGGGGGTCTTCGCTAAAGTACCTGCCTTTGTCTTCTTCCTCTCCTGTGTCTGTCAGGGTTTGCTGGTTTTGACATCAATTCCCTTACTGTTTTCTTCTCACTGGAAGTACTTTTTTTTTTTTTCTATATCAAGATCTCCAGGAAAGCAGATGATACTTGACTTTAGTCTACAGCTACTCCTTTCTCTCTCTTCTCTCTGGCTCCTCAAGTCTCCAGAAAAGAATTCTATATTGATGTGAGTGTGTGTGTGTGTGTGTAGGAGCACACATGTGTATATGCGTGTGTGGGGTGTGTGGGAGGGTGGGTGTGAATTCTGAACATTTACCGAGCACTTATTTGTGCCACATACCATTCTGAGGTCTTTCCTTGCCAATAATGAACTAATCCTCCACATTAACTCAGGGTACAAATGCTATTATTATTCTCAACTTACAGAGGGGCGAACTGGGGCACAGAGAGTGACTTAAACAAAATCACCCAGCTTGCATATGGTGGTAGATTAAATATCATATATGGTTAAAGCTGAAGACCATTTTCCCATGGTGTGATCTGGGTTCTATTTGGGGCATCAGGAAAGGTAGAGTATGCTGTTTTTGATAAGCCAGATCAAGATACATAATTTTATAAGAACAAGTATCTTTATGAGCTCCCTGGGATAAGATATTTGAAGAGCTCTTGACAAAGTTACGTACTTTCTTCACTGAATCACTTGAAAGATGCAGAAGTCTCCAGGTCAGTGTCAGTTGGGAGTAAAACTGTCTCATGAGTAGCTGAGGAAAAACTTATAGAAGTTACCTAGATGAGAGGATAGGTACTTAATTTTGCCCCTTTAAGGGTCTATCAATAAAATGGGGGCAGAGGGAGAGAGGGCCAATCATGAACTTCATTAACTTCCTTTATTTTTTTAAGTAAATGTTTATTCATTTTTGAGAGAGAGAGAGAGTCCAAGCAAGGGAGGGGCAGAGAGAGAGGGGGACTGAGGATCCAAAGCCGCCTCTGTTCTGACAGCAGTGAGCCCAGTGTGGGGCTCGAACTCACGAACCGCGAGATCATGACCTGAGCTGAAATTGGACTGAGCCACCCAGGTGCCCCCAACTTCCTTTAAAGTGCACTTCCTAGAGCTCTACCACAGTTGAACTGAAAGAAACCAACCAATCAAGTGTACGTGAAGTGGGGGTGGGGGGTAGGATTCAAAGTGCATTAGGTTCTCTACATGATAAAGCTTTATTTACAGCACATATATCTTTATTCCACTTCTTCATCATAGACATAGCTCCTGAACAATGAAAACAGACATGGATAGGTTTTGAACGTGCCCTTTAATCACATTTATCATTAATTCCAAAGAGTCATGGGAAGAGCCCCCACCGCATCAGGTCAGCATGCATACTAGTCTCTATGTTACCCTTTAGCATTTTGAATTCCTTGACCTAAAGTTTGGTGGTATGGCCTCCATAAGAATCTAGCTCCAAATTAGGCAATGTTTTCCCCCATGGGGTACAAGGCGACTTGTAAATAAATGGCTCCAAATATTCGACCTGGGCTCACACAGCTCTGCTTAGGGAAACAAGGCATCTATCTCAAGCTCATATTTTCACCTTGATGTTAATTCTGCAGCAGAAAGCCTCTCACCTCCCTCCCCAGTGTAAAGTCAAAATCTACATTTAAATGGAGACATTGCAGGCAGTACAGCTTGGAAAGCTAGTGAACACACACCCTGCTGCAATTTAACTGGAAATAAGCTCTGAGAGGTGGGGGGAAAAGAAAAAGGGAGAAGAAGTAGAAGAAAAGAAAGAAAAACACAAGGGAGAGAAATGATACAGGAAGTGGTCCATGGATTTCTGTTGGAAAAGGTGGAAAAACCAAACTAAGCAGAAACAAAGGGACACTGATTTGGAAAAACTCCAAGGAACACAATCTTTTCTACTATTGGGTGTTTAGCTGTAATAAGGCTGTATTCAAGGTACAAAATATGATGGGCTTATCTTTGTATTAAAACAACAACAGAAAGAGAACAAGGGCAGATATGAGGGTGTTTTTTGTACTCGTATTTCCAAACCTCATAAAATATTAGTAGCTGCATCAGCTATAAAAATTAATGGCTCCAGATTCGATTGTGTTACCCTCTTCAATTTCATTTTATTAACATTCTTTTTTTTCCCCCTTCTTCTCTTTCAGTTTCTGTCTTTCTATCTTCCTAAGTTGTTTGGGGTTCCAGTGTTTATGAGCTTTATAAGCTTGATAAGACTCCCAGGGCAGAATTTCTAACAAAAAGGGTCAAACAAAAGCTCGCCTGATTCCTTACATTGGAGTTTCTATGGTACAGTTAGGTTGTGATAACAGATTGTGATAACATTGTCCAAAAGGAAAGAAAAAGAAAATTCTGGCCTTCATTACTGAGTTTCTTGCAAACTCACTTTTTCTTTCTTTCATGCCTTTTTTTTTCTTTTTTAATAGCAATGACTAAAACTTCAATTTCCTCAGGCCTACCCTGGCCTTTTAAAATGTTTTCAGGCCTCTGCGAACACCAAACTCAATTCTGGATTTGCATTTACATAATATAATTTTTACCATCAATTAATCGATCACATTTAAATTCCTAAAAGTATCCAGTGAGTAATAACTACCCCCCGGGTGCTGTAAAAAGTTAATTTCCAAACACAAAGGCCACTCTGACTTTCAAAAAGCTGAGTTGAGTTTCCCACTTGAGTCAAACCAAGAAAACCAAAAAAACAACCCTCCCCCAACCCTCCCCCCTTTTTAATGGTCATTGTGAAGATAATTCCAGAGAGATATTTCCTTCAAACAATAAGGGAAAGCATCAAGGTTTTGAGGCTAGAAAAATGAATAGAGTGGACTAGAAAGAACTGTTTCTAGAAGGTGCCACTGTCCTAAATGGGTTCATCATGAATGCTACTGGATACAGAACTGCCACTCACCTATAGTCATAAAATGACTGGCCAGGTGACCCAAATGGCCCCCATTGGGAGGCCAGAATTATGCTGTCTGATCATAAAGTGAATCCAAAGTTGAATGTACAACAGATGTTCAATAAATGAACAGTTTGGGGGATGAGGAGGCATGGATTAGAGACCCCCATTCTACCATTAACTTGCTGGGTGGCCTTGGGCACCTAACTCTCTCTAGATGGTAATGCCTATCTTCAGAGGTGAATGTCACAAGGTAATTTAGCTATGGGTATGAAAGTGCTGCGTGAAGCCTGGGGCAGACAGAGGCTGTGTAATGGGATAGATGTAGGTACATTTGGGACATGCTTTCTGTCCTTCGTCTTAACTAGAATGGATCAAGTTGACTTTGTTTCAACTAGAATGGATCAGTATGCAAATTTGTCATCCCGAAGAAAATAGCCTTACAGACACCCAGTTGGGTTGTTTCAACCCTAGTTGTAGATGAACAGTCACTAATAGTTCAGTAACAGGCTCTTAGGCAATACAACCTAGTATTCGTAATAATGAAAGGAACCAAGCTATCAGAAAATAAATCAGTTTTGGGGGAAAAAGGAAATAAATTAATTTCAGAATGATGCTAGCTTGGGTTTTGGATGTTCCTGCACTATTAGTGTTTACTTGTCTGCCTCACTGACAAAACTAAACTCAGGGACAGAAATCAGGACTTAGTCACCCCTGGATATTCTCCTTCTTTTTCCTCCCCCCAAGCACCTACCACTGGGTCTGGCTATAGTTGGTGCTCAATAAATGTTTGGTGAATGAATGGACAAACGGTGGGAGAAACATAAAACCAATGAGGTGGAATCTAATTCCACAGCCTGCAAATCAAAAGCAGACCGCAAATGGAGGTCATTTTCGCAGGGATATATATCTCAGCGTCACGTGCAGTTAATCAGAACACAGCAATTTTTTTTTCATAAGCGCAGGACCGATTATATATTTTTTCACATGGCCCCTAAATAGCATCCTCTTCAACTAATTTCAAAACCAAATGGGATGCTTGAAACACCAAATCGAATGCTGATGTGGGTTGGTGTGTGGATAATTCGCAAGGGCTGAATCTTCACCGCTACAACAAAATCAGGCATGTCCAAAACAGTGAGCGGAATTGATGGGGTATCCTTGTGGCTATAAAATTGCCCCAGATCTTTCCAGCAAATTGCTCTAGCCAGGGCACCTTGGACTGGACAGCCCGATTCTTCTGCGGGTGGACCTGACACGAGGCATCACCTGGGTAGCAGAAGGCACAGCAGAATGGGCACTGGAAGTTAGTCTGTTTACTGGTTTCATCACCCAATCCGTTTCATCCGGGCACCGTATAATGCAGACCAGTGTACAACTCTGGCTTCCATGTAATTCTCTGGTCCTGAGTTCAGTGTACTAATGGTCTTCATGCAGGGCTACTCTACTGAGTTGACACAGCCTCTAAGATCGTCCCATTTGGAGGGCTCTGGGGAGGCACCGTGCAGTGGATATGCTCAGAGCACATCCCTGGCCCCGGGCTGCCTCAGTGGAAATGTGAGCTCTACTACCTACCAGCTGTGTGACCTTGAGCAAGTGACTTAGCATCCCTGTGCGTCAGCATTGCATCTGTCAGAGATGCTCTTAATAGCACCTATCTCGAGGGCTGCTCTAAGGACTAGATGAGCTGATGTAGAAGAAGCACCAAGAACATTCCTTAGCACACAGTAAACACTATCTAAGAGTTTGCTCTTATATACTACGACTGCAGGGAAAGACACACTTACATGAAACTACTGAGCTTACATTTGCTTTCTGAAAAGCAAAACAAAAAACGAAAGCCCCTCTTCCACTCAACTGCTTTTAAATCTCAAATTGAGACCTAAATGCTGTTGACTATCTGCCGCGAAGCTGCTTCTCCAGATGACAGAAGCTTCTATCCTCGGGGTGTGTGACGGTTTTTCAGAGGGTGCCCAGACTCACACACATATCGCGTGTGTTTTGTTCAAAGACAAACTAAAACTCACTGTGCACCTTCTCGGAGCTAAAGCTTGACGACTTAACTTGGGGTAAAAGAAACAAAACAGCAAAGTCATGTTTATATTAAAACAAAAGGGGATCTATTATCGACTTAGGTGAAACATTCACACAATTCCAGGTTACAGGAGGCCATAAGGAAATTCCGCATTTGAATTTCTGCATCGGGTTCATGGGCCCACCCACCGGGTGTCTTGGGAGTTTGGGACAGGTTTCCTAGGACTCTATGAGAAGAGTTGTTTTTTGTTTTTTTTCTTTTTCCCTTAAGGCTAATACTTTTATAAAATACAACAAAAAGGGATTATTAGGAAAATGAGAAAAAGGAATGCACAATGCAAGCCCCATTTAAAAAAAAAAAACCTCTTAAATTAAGCGAAGTTACTGTGTCAGGTTGCTATCAAATTTCCTAAATGAGGCCTGTGGACTGCACTGTCTCTGCTTCTGTGGTTGTGGACCGTGAAGAGCTGCTGGAAGCGCAGGTGACACCGGAGCAGCCGCCTCAGGTGACTTGAGGGTGGAAATCCGAGCCTTTCTGGGTGTGGAGCGCGGCTCTGTGTGGCCGCACAGTCCGGGCTTCTCATTAATTAATTTTATCTTCGTGCAAAATGTGCAACCATGTTAAAGCTCAGCCATCGGACTCGGACTCTCTGTTGACGGCTCAGACAGGGAGGGGTGGGAGCATCCCTCAGCGGGAAGCCCCCTCTCAGCAGGGAGCACCCCCAGGTCCTGGCCTTAGACTCACTACTTGCTGGATCTGAGAGACACATCTTGCTCACGTAAATCCCTGTCGGAGGTAAGAAGCCCCCGGAAAGTGAGTGAGGCAGTGAAGTGATTAATTTCGTGATTTGGGAGTTCATTCAGTGCGGTGGGTCTCAACCTTTCTAAGGATCCATGGGAAGATGATGCCCTTCTCACCAGGAAATTCCGGTGGCCAGGCCCACCTGCATGTACATAAGGAAAGGGGTTCAGTGATCATCTGAAACCCACGCAGATGTCCCAGTGCATAACCCCCAGCTTTAGGGTTAGTGTAGACTCTTAACTAAACTGAACTGTTTCTGATGAACTGTTTCCCCTTCTCCTAGGAGAAGGAGGTATTTCCACCTTCTCCTGATATTTGTATTAACGCAAGTCTTTCTTACTTCTCGCACCCCGTAGCCAGCCATGCTGCCTTTCCTGTCCCTTCAGCTCCAGGGTTCTAGGACTTCAGTCCTCAAGGCATGGAAGGGGCATGATGTGATTAGCTCTGTCCACCTTCTCATGGGTTCTGGAAGCAAATCAGGCCTGACCAGGACAACGTCTTGATGGTGGGTCGGCCCCCAGCCCTACCTAGGGAGGTAGTATCTCCCGGAGCTGAGAACTCCGTCCAAACTGAGAAGAAGCTTAATGATGGGCTCAGGCGTGGCTTTGCTGAGAGACGGCATTACTGCAGGGGCTGCTCGGAGCTGCGATTTGGGGAGTACGCTGCAAGCCGAGAAACATTTCAAGAATGCAATGGCTTTCAAACCTATCCACCTGGCCGGGACATCTCAACTCAGGATGCCAAGCTGAACACAGTTGAGGAGTCAGACAACAGGCTTGGTTGGGCTGAGGAGAGAGGACAGTGGACACTGCTAGTGGCCTACCTAATATCTGCCTCCCTATTTGCCTTCTCTAACTAGACCCGGGCTTTGCTCACACCCAACACAATATGGTGAGAGCAAACATTTGTGCTTCCCAGGCACTGAGTTCTGTCAAAGCGCCTGGCATTTACTAATTTATCTGATCTGCGTAACAACCCATGAAGTGAGCCTGTGGTTATCTCTCTCATACGTGTCAGGAGCCGAGGCACAGAGAGATCAATATGGTGCCTGAAGTCAGAGAGCTGGTAAGGGCCAGAGGCATGGTCTGAACACCAACATTCTGGTTCCCAAGTCCAAGCTGTTAGTCACTGAAGGCAAATCAGCGCCTGTACCCCATTCCCAGTTCTGAAGGTACGTCTTGACTAGTGAAGGAAAGATGAGCACAGCATTTTCTCATTTCCTGCTAACTGGTATTGGTCCCAGCCTGACACATGACCCGAGATGGACCCGTCACATGGAAGGAAGGACCATGGCCCGCAGCTGGGGGACAGATGCCTGGGGCTCAGTAAAGGATATCTGGAAGAAGCACCAGAAAAATCTCCACCTCCTGTCAACAATACCTGCTACCCTTTTGTTTGGAAACCCTTTCCCCAGCCTTTCTATCCCCTCAAAAAGGCACACACGTCTCCTCCATGACTCTTTGTCTCTCACTGTCCTGTGAGCTCCTCATCTTATCCCTCTTAAGAGCAACATCCCAGAATGCACACACCCGCCCTGTCCCTCCCCCGGCCCGGCACCCAGCAGATGCCTGGCACAGTGTAGCAGCCTCAGTAAATGTTTGTGGGATGCATGAATGGAGAAATGAATGGATTTAATGAATCCACACGCTGCTAATTTGGAATTTGTGATACTTTGGAGACAGGATATTTATTGAGTAAAAGTTTGGAAAAAAATACTCTAACTTGGGCTTTTACTGCTTATGTAGTTCATTACTAAGGAATGCAAGTCTCTTGTCCTCCCCTTCCCACCCCATTACTTTCCACATTTTATAATATGTAGAATAATTACAACTTGAGGAACTGCTTTTCTTTTAAAGAAACAGCCAAACTCTGCTATAATGAGACCTCTAAGGTTAATTCGGAAGAATTTTCTTTACCCGCTGGACTTCCCTCCCATCCCCTTCTCCTTAATTTGAAAAAAAAAAAAAAGAAAGTTTCCCCAAGAATTGGTTAATGAGAATTTCACTTTTAATTCAGTTTCTAAATAGCACTTGAGGATGGATTAGAAAACGCAGAGGATGGCAAGGTAAGTGGGTTCTCGCAGCAAAACATGAGAAGAAAAATGACGATCGTACCTTGTTATTGTTTCCATTTGCTTCCACTTGCTGATGTAAATGCCTTCCGTTTCATATCCAGAAATATAGGAAAGGGAAGGATTGTGAGGTGGTGAGGATTTGGGGCCCTGCTCTCTGGGAGCGAGGGAAGGGATGTTGGGAACTTGGCCAAAGAAGTGTACTTAGAACGATATTGCTCTAAGATTTGTCCATGGACGGCAGCATCGGCACATCTGCCTTCTGCATCAGGGATTCTGGAATGAGGTCCAGTACCTGCGATTTAACAAGACCTCCAGGCAATTCTGATGCTCCTTAAGTTGGAGAACCACTCACTGTTCTGTAGCCAGCAGACCCGACTCACTCCCCTATTTGTAAAATGGGGATGATATGATGTCCCTGTGTGAATTAATGAGTCTCTGTGTGTCACGCTCTCAACACGGTGTGGGACACAGACTGCTTTCTCTACTGCTCCTCGGAAGTAGGTGGAAGGGAGCGAGAC
Organism: Crocuta crocuta; assembly: GCF_008692635.1. Taxonomy (NCBI): domain Eukaryota; kingdom Metazoa; phylum Chordata; class Mammalia; order Carnivora; family Hyaenidae; genus Crocuta; species Crocuta crocuta. The sequence continues at coordinate 3,851,312 of NW_027528369.1, forward strand.
ATGCAGAATAGAATAAGTCCTGGCATCTCCTCTGTGATTGACTCGGGAGGTCAGAGTAAGGGAGTGAAAAGGGCTCTGGATGGTAGAGAAAGGTTAGAGCCTGTGCTCCAGGATGGAGGGAGAAGGGAGAGGTTCTGGGCAGTCCCTTGGAGCCATTCATCCAACAAATGAGTTTTAAAACTTATTCTGAGCCCTTCACAGGGTTAGAGGCTGGGGGTCAGAGGTGAACAAGATGGGCACAGGCCCCCAGCCCTCGGAAGGACCAACAGTTTAGCAGAAGGCATGGGAAATTGTTTGCCGAAGCCAGCATCCCAAAGAGGGTTGTTGTGGGAGGGGGTCGCCGAGCCAGTCTCTGCAGGGAGTGGATCTATAGGTCCTGATGAACAAACACTCCAGCCAGAAGATGTCTATGTGTGGATGGGAGGGGATGTGGGGTCCCCTGAAGGCGCCCATCACCTTTCCTACTTGTGGGGATTGTCTTTGGGGAGACTTCCTAGGAGAATGTTTCTCCTCTCTTCCTGGTGGCACTAAGGCCCCTCTTCCATAGTCCTCAACTCATCATTCCCGGCCAAAAGCCCTGACTCAGAGAGCTCACCGCAAAACAACATGGAGATGTTCAAGTTCAGTCCATCTGCCGGAGGCTAAGAGTGGTGACAAAAACGGCAGCTCCTGTCCACTGAGCATCATGTCCCGCGTGCCAGGCATGAGCTGTGCTCTTTTATGCCGCGTGGTAGTTAACGTCATCACTGCTCCAGAGGCTAACATATTGGGTTTTTCCATTTTATAAATGAGAAAACAGAGGCTCCCAGAGACCAACAACATACCACGGTACAGACCTGCAGAGTGACTTTTCCATGTAAGTCTCAGTTTACACCCAGGGAAACTGAGCCCGGNGGTTTTTTTTGGGGGGCAGGGGGAGGTTTCTCAGGGACTCACAGCCACCAAGGACCCTAGTGACAGCTGAAGCCTTTGACATCTGTCCTTTCCTCTCTGAAACCACGATGCAATAACAGGTTGGTGGCAGATGGTTAAAGCCCCTCCAAGAAAAGAAAGAAGAGGTCATTGAAGCTACCAGTAGCATTGGCTGAAAAGCCCCCAGATCTAAAATTTGTCTTAGCCGATTTGCACAATCACCACAGCTGGGTTTATAGGGAAAACGTACGCCACACGCTTTGATTGCCACGACTAATAAATCCACCAGCCCTCCCTCTTCCCTGCAACAGAAATCCTTTTCTTCCCTGGCTTTTTAATATGCGAGGCAGAGTGGAACATTAGCAGTGCAAAAGGGTAAATAATCTGGTAATTGATCTGGGATTTGTAGATTTTTACCTCAAATTTCTGTTTATGGTTGAAGGTCGTAAGCTATCCAAACCTCTATTGATCAGAGTCTTTTGTTTAAACAGAACCTACTGCATTTATTTGTGCTGCTCTTCCAAAGTCAAACAAAAGGGCACTGATAGAGCTGAGCAGCATGGCACCCTGGCCATGTGGCCCATTCGCTCAGAGTACAGCTGTTTTCAATCTGCACTGTCTCCTTCGTATCCACGTGAGATGAAGCAGCCTTCACTTAGCCTGGGAGACAGGCCAGCAAGAGAAGATACGCACTTAACCCTTCACAGAACTCTCCCGTTGCCCTTTACGTTGTGAAGTGACTCTCGGGAAGCAGGATGTTTCCCTTACAGATGGCGCCTGGCACTCAGTGCTGCCTGTCTTAACCACCCGACGCCAGAGAACAATGAGCTCTCCTCACTCCCGCTCCTGCTTTGATGACCTCACCCCTGATGCTTCCTCAAAGCTGGAGGCTTCTTGAGAGAGATGTGGGAGGGAGGGTGGCTTCCTCTGATGTCTCTGGTTGGTTCAAACTATCTTGCACTGAGGGACGCACAGGATTTTCTAGGACCCGTAGGAGACAGTCGTGCTGCCATAAACGGCACCTCCTTTCCTAGGGTGGACTTAGCTCCCTCCCATTTGTTTCCTTAAGGCCAAACTTAGCCCAGGCCTTCTCAACCTTGGCACCATCGGCATTCTTTGCTGGGAGAGGGGGTCTATCCTATCCACTGGGGGAGGTCTAGCAGCATCCCGGCCTCTGACCCCCAGACGCCAGCAGCGGCTCTCACCCCCGGTGTGACAACCCGAATGTCTCCAGGCACGATTAGTGTCCCTGGGGGTAGAGTCTCCATACCCTGAGAGGCCCTGCCCTGGAGAGATGGCATGCTTGTCCATGGTGGGAGCTCTGGAGCAGGCAGGAGTCCTTCAATGCTTCTGGCCTCCTGAGAGCTCCAGCCCAGGCCAAACGTCCCGCTTCCTATAGGCCCAGCTTCCTCAGTAGGGAGGATCCCACAAAAGGCCCCAGGTTTCAGAGCTGTATTGTGGCCCCAGGGGGGTGCAGGGCAATCAGCGCCCCACCCGGGCCTGGACTGAGGGGCGTCTGATGCATGGCCCTCACTGCTGTCACCTGGGATCAGAGCTGGACTGTAGCCCGGAGGACCCACCCCAATCAAGTGCCATTGGATTTTTAATGCCCTTTGCCAATGGTAACAACTCTTGAATTTTGGAGGGAGTTGTGTGGTTTGGCAAGCAGAATCAGAGTGGATTTGCTTTTCCCTTCCATTCCTGGCTTCCCTGAAATACAGACATTTGCCCTCCCTCTTCACAGCTAGAGCCGAAGGCAGGCCACTCGCAAGTGCTTAGAAATTAATTGCTCCGAGCAGGCGTGCGTGTTAACTACACGGAAGCCCTTCGTAAACTAGGGTTTCTCTTGGTCTGGCTGTGACATTCTCCTGGCTGCTAAGTCTTTGGAAAATATGATATCAGGACCTGGATATAATATGAGTGGCTTTAATCTCCAGGCAGACCCCAGGTTCAAGTCCTAACAGAGCCACTTCCTAACTGCTGGGTGTTCTCGGGCAAGTTGCTCTGCCCTTATGTGCCTCCAGGCCCCTACTGGTAAATGGATAATGGTACTGACCTCAAAATACTGCTCTGCAAATAAACAGGGTGCCATACATGAGTCTGCCAGTGTGCATGCTCTTGACATTACCGAACTGCAGCTTCCACCACCACCATCACCACCACCATTATTATTATTAAGATGCTCTTTATTGAGTGTCTAGTTCATATACAAACTCAAAGTAACATTAAGTCTATAATCCAATGTGAGTGCTTTCAGATATCTAATAACAGATCTTTATATGATATCCAGGCAATTTTCTCTTTGCTTTTTATTACGATATTTGGCATTATAGGTTCAGTCATCATGTCTGAAGGCAACGTTACTTCTACCTCCTTCAAACTGAGATGGCATTCCTACATATGGCAAAGCGGAACCCACAAGCCATGGAAAGTGGGATGAGCAAACGGAGCTGAGGCTTCCTATCGGCAGGGCGAGCAAGCCGCGATCGTGGGGCTGGGCGCACACACAAGCACAGCACTTTGCAGCCCACCACACCATCTCCTGTGTACTTGCCCACAGGTCCCCCATCACTGAGAGGGATGAAGACCTCCATCTCTCAGAGTGGAAATAGGACCCTGAAGTTTTGACTCTGCTTGAGGTCTCTCTCCTATCAGTGCATCAGCCAGCATGCAAGTAAGTGGACGAGCCTTACACCCTGGGGTGGGGGTGGGGGTTCCTGTTTTCTCCCTTGTGCATGAGTCCTTAAAATAATATCGCAGAGGGGCGCCTGGGTGGCTTAGTCGGTTAAGCGTCCAACTTTCGCTTAGGTCATGATCTCGTGGTTTGTGGGTTCGAGCCCCGCGTCAGGCTCTGTGCTGACTGCCAGTTCAGAGCCTGGACCCTGTTTCAGAGTTTGTGACTCCCTCTCTCTCTGACCCTCCCCTGCTCTCTCTCTCTCTCCTAGAAATAAATAAAATAAAATAAAATAAAAAAATAATATCGTAGAAGGTGTAGGAAGAGGAGGTCATCAGTAGCTGAGAGTGTTTTATGGACACAGGAGAAATAAAATCAAGACCACAGGCACTTCTCACAGTGTCCCTGCTTGCAATGGTTTTCTCCACTTTCTGTCCCCCCGGGTGCCTCTTCCTCCCCCACGACCCTCGCCTTGCTTGCATCTGCCTTTAAGTTCACGTTTGTCCATTTTCACTGAATGAAGCAGTTTGCCTTTGGGCCATTAGTGGTAGGAAGCTTGTTTCTTGAAATATGTATTTTTGAAACACACAAAAAGTCTATATGTCATCTGTATGTTAGCCATGAAGTGATCACAAAATGCCTGTAAAACAACACCTTCAGAACCATAAACCGGTATCAGTGAATCCTCCTTCCCAAGGCCCCTCTCTTTTCCTCATCAAGTCACTGCTACCTTGAATTTTATGTTTATCAGTCTCTTGTTTTTCTTTAAAGCTGTACTTCTCATGCACATATGCCTCAACTATGCGTGTGCGTGCCTTGTTTTCAGCTTTATAAAAATGTCACTGTATGCTATAGAATTTTACTTTCCTTGATTTTTCCTCTTGATGTTATGCTTCTAAGATACTTGTGTCTATAGCTATATGGAATTCATTTTCCCTCCTACTACGTAGTGTTCTATTCCATTCATTTATTCTTCTGTAACAGAGAAGGGGGAAATTTTCAGTGACCTGCTCTTATGTCATGGTTTGCTTTTAGAAATATGACTAAATGGCATTCTCGTATATGTTTTCTGAGGCACACGGAGAAGTGTTTCCAGAGTACACGCCCTGTAGTTGAACTGACAAGGAGTGAAGGGGCTGTCGATCTATCCGCATGGCAGACCTTTTGATTATCAAAAGGTTCTCATTAGTCTGTTCCAAAGCAGCTGCCCTGTTTCTTTCTGCAGAATTTGTTTTTCAAAGGTATGTTTCTACGTCCTGACTTCCTGACTAATGGCTGCCCAGCTGACTTTCACCTCTCTCTCACTGACACAGTGGAGGTAGTTTGAGAAGAAAGTGCTTGTTGAAATCCTGCTTCTTCCACTTACTAGTAATGACTTTGGGTAAATCTTGTTCACCTCACAGGTGTGCACTGAGAATCCAAGTAGCTGTAGTGAACAGCCATTACAATAGAACAGATTTCAGGATTATGACGTCTGAAGAAATAGAACTAGAGGAATATTCTAGACTCATTCATATGCTACAGAAGGGCAAGAAAATAGGGGAATCCGAAGGAATCTCTAAGCCTAACCAAAGGTGTTTTCTGTGCATTTTACAATGACCTAGGCTGTCACCATTTCTGTATTTCAGACTGTCCTGGACTCAAATATATAGTCACTGGAGTCAGTGGAAAGGGGAGAAGAAACTCAGTGGGATCTTCTGAACTCCTCCAAAGGAAGGTAGATAAGTTCTCTTATTCTTAATTCTTGCTTTTTATTAGAGGTAGGAGAAAGTTGATCTCTACTCTCTTCCCAAACCTCAAAACCTCTACATCTCCTGGTACATGTACACTTCCACACACGCGAACACACACACACACACACACACAGAGTGTTCTATGGAAGCTATTGTTGCATTGTATATATATACATATATATGTATATATATGTTATTTAATATACAATATAATGCATATTTTACTTTCTATACATTCATAAATTTGACATCTTTAAAAACATATCTAATTGGGGAGAAACTGTCCCTCTCTGGACTAGCCAATTTTTATTTTATTTTATTTATTTATTTTAATTTTTTTAACATTTATTTTTTATTTTTTGAGGAACAGAGAGAGACAGAGCATGATCGGGGAAGGGGCAGAGAGAGGAGACACAGAATCCGAAACAGGCTCCAGGCTCTGAGCTGTCAGCACAGAGCCTGACGTGGGGCTTGAACCCACAGACTGCGAAATCATGGTCTGAGCCGAAGTCAGACGCTTAACCGACTGAGCCACCCGGGCGCCCCTGGACTAGGCAATTTATAATGTAGGAAAGGACAAGGAGCATGCTACTGACATACAAACGAACCATTCCAGAGCCAGACCTCCTCTATTTGGCCCGTGTGCACCAGGAGGCAATATTCCTCTACCTTAATCACCCAGGGCCATGTGCCAGGCACCCCTGCAGCCCAAAGCCCGCCAAACTTACTCAAACTCACCAACACTAGCCTTTACCCTGCCCTGCCTTGCCATTCCCTCAGAAACCCCAATAACGACCGTGGCCTAAAGGCTCCCTTTGCTCCTGTCTTCTACCGCCTGACCACCCAGCGTCTTTCCCCTGTGGCCCGTCTGCTTCCCCCTCCTGTCTCCAGCACCTGTTGAGAACTTTGTTTTCCTGAACCTGGCTGTGTCTCCTCTGATAGCTGCACCTGGTGACCATCACATAAAAGAATGTAACACCACTGTGGTTTGGACTTTATCAGCACCTCACACCCTTCTGCTGTCACTGAGCACACAGGTGGGTGAATGCTGCAGTCCACTGCTTTCCTCTATCTAGGAAGAAATAGGAGCCCCTTTGAGGGGCAAGAGGAGACAGACTTGTATAGTCCATGGCAGTTCTTTGTTTTATGACATGCTAAGTCTTCCTGTGAGGCTCAAGGGCATTTGGGATGGGAGGGCCTTGGCTAATTCATGTCTTGGGTCTCCACGTTCAGGATATCTCCCTCTGACCCAAAGCTTCAGCACCTTCCCCTATCAAAGGGACATTATAGCAGGTAACTATTAAAAAACACAACAATCATTACAAGTAATTATAGCTTTTACACCTACTTTGGAGATTCAAGATGAAAGACACTTCACGATTTTGTGACAGGTGAGCAGGGGAATTAATTAAACAATCTAATGCATAATCACACACGGAGCGTTCACTTGCCACGAGGCTGGGTCATGGCTGCTCCCAGGCCCCTCCCATACGTTGAGGTTCAAGGGCATCTTTCATCTCTTTCCATTCAACTCATCACACCGAAGGCTCACCCCTCCTCTATAAAACGAGGGCAACACCAGCACCCAGCACACAGGCCCGTTTGTGCACACGAAAGCATTGGGAGTTAATTAGCAGGCTTTGTGGAAAGTGTTTTATTTAAAGCCCTTGCTTTGAATCCTGACTCTTACTTATTAGCTTAGTTCTGAGCAGATTGCTTAATCTCGCCTAGTCTCATTTTACTCATCTATAAAATGGGATAATAACAGTACCTAAACCTTGGAGGTGGTCTTGCTGATTAAGTAAGATGATAGCACGATGCCTGACATACACAGGAAAGCGAACATCAATGCATTGCAAGTAACCGGCACTTTCTTGAACACAGTTAGGCGACCTGCCCAGGGCTGTCTAGTACGGTCCTTTCTCTAGGCTGAAGACAGATAGTTGCCATCCACCTGCATATCCCATTAAGTCAAACGAACCTCTTTGGGTAGATAAAACTAGGTGAATGGTTGTTCACCACACATGGAGGGTGTGTTCGGATCTGTTTTAAAATAAAGGCTAAGTGGTATATAGGAATTCCATGTGTTCTGTAGTTAAGTAGGCAAGCATCTTCCAGGGTAAATCACACTGAGATAATAGCATATAGTCCATGTGGCTCACTGATTAGGAAAGTAGTTCATGAGATATGAAGCTCAGAGCTGGGGGCGGGGGTGGAGGGAGAGAATAAACTGAAGGTAGAGGTCTTCAGGACCAGGTATGGTCTGAGAAGACCCTCCCTGTTACTTATAAGGGCAGCTTTATTTGGCAGAGAAAGCAGCCACAAGGATTCATTTACGTCATAATAATTAAGGATGGTTCTTAGCAGCTAGTTTAAAATAAACCCATAGGGACTATTCTAAGTAGCCAGATTCCTCAATTTGGGTACTAGATTACTCACACTCAAAACTCAGGGCGTCTAGTCTCCTGTGGATTTGACCCGGTGACAATCCCAGCCCTACCCTGCAGCAAGTGGAAGAAAATCAGGACACATGGAAAAACGGCAAGAAGAATGAGGCCAACGAATAATGTCCCTACTCTTGTACGGAGGACATGCACAGCAATCTAGGGCATGGTCAATGCTCCAAAACTCCCATTTGCAGGCACACCCACTTTGCAAAGCCCATTTGGCCTTCATATGTCACCTGGTTCTTCCGGCAAAACCACACAGGCCAGGCATTGCTACCTCCATTTCTTCTCTCTACGTGACCAAAATGGAAACTCAGGCTTGAGGAGGCTGAACGCCTTTCCTGAGGGTACACAGGTGGCCTTGTAACCTCAGAGGATTTGTCATTTCAAGAGCTGAGCAGGTAGACCCAAAGGGATTCTAGAGACTTGAAGAGTCTCTGGAAACAGGGGTCTTGTGGGACTGATGCAGGGAGGGGCCAGGCACTGTCGGGTGGCCTTGGACCAGAGACAGCAGGCACGGGTGTCATGTTCCCCGGGTTCTGCTTGTTAGCTGTCATCACCGTGCTGCGTGGCTGCAGAAAAGGAACTTGAGTCTGCAGGCCTGGGGCGGGTTGCCTAGGCCAGGCTCCGGAAGCAGAGAAACAAAGTTGGGTCCCCGCGCCGGGGGTTCCTGTGTGTACCTTGTGGGCCCCGGAGGAGACCGCGGGGTCAGTGAGGCAGAGGAGCCTGCAATCCCGTAGGCTGGGGGGTTGGGGGGGCCAGCAGGGCCCCCCAGAACTGAAGGAAGCAGGCCACCAGGTCGCAGACACTGCACCTTTTCCGTGTCTCACTTTCTATCAGTTCTGAGGGGCTCTGCGGCTCAACACTTTGTACACGCGTTTTGTTTTTTCCACAGCTGTCAAATCAAATTGATTTTCAGTCATTTTAACCTGCAAACCAGCAAACCAGGTCCCCCAGGTGAAAAGCTACTTTATCAAAGAAGTCATTTACCCAATTCTTCTGCGATCAGAATAGAATTTTTGAGTGGCTTCTGGTAAATGAACAACCAATTCCAAAGGGTGTTGGTAACAATAATCATAATTACCATTTATGAAGCAGTACTACATTTCTTTACTTTAGATCCCTTTCATACTTCTCCAACAATCCTTTGAGGTAGATAATAGCTCAATTGATGAGTACTTACTTCTCATGCCTTCTCTCATTAAATCCTAACCACCCTACGCTCTGTGTATTATTATCCCAATTATTTAGCAGATGAAACTGAAGCTACAGAAATGCGTGTCACTCGCCCAAAGTCACACAGGCAGCGACAGAGTTGGGTTCTGACTCAGGGCTGGGTGGCGTCAACCCAAACTTTCTGCTCACACCTCTTGGACTGGGTCCTTTCTTCCTTATCACTACCTTATCCAAATATGCTTTTGGATTCTGACTCACCTAGGGTAGCAGGTACAGTCAGGTGCTTATTTTTTAAAAGTTTTTAAATGTTTATTTATTTTTGAGACAGAGAGAGACAGAGTGTGAGCAGGGGAGGGGCAGGAGAGAGGGAGACACAGAATCGGAAGCAGGCTCCAGGCTCACAACTGTCAGCACAGAGGCAGATACGGGGCTCAAACTCACGAACCGAGAAATCATGACTTGAACCGAAATCGGACACCAACTGACAGAGCCACCTAGGTGCCCCAAGTGCTTGTTTTTGAGACAGGGACCTTGTGAAGTTCTGGATAAAAAGACAAGAAGGACTAAAATCCCCCAGTGAATGGTAAAGTTCGCGTGAGCCATCGCGTCTAGCTGATAGTTCCTGGCTCTCCAGGGGGACCAGCTTCTAAGTGAGTGCACAGGACATCTGCACAGATACAAACAGAAATGCAAATGCTACCCCGCGGTGAACGTAAGTGGCTGGCATAGACCCGGGCAGGATATACTTGGACCTCAGTGACTGCCTGCTCTGGCACCGGGTTACACCCAGGAGACGGATCTCCTCCGTTTGTTCCTTCCACTCGCAAGGGATGGAACCGGCTTGCCATTCAGCACGACAGTCCCACGTCAGCCCTCCCAGCGGGCGACCTTCCTGGCAGAGTGTGACAGGGCATGACGTCTGCCCACCAGGTCTCTTCCCAATCCGGCCACTGAGGTCAGGTCTGACTTGCCAATAAAAATAGGAAAGGTGCAGTTAAACTTGACTTGGAGATAAGCAGTGTGCGCTCTTTGAGACGGAACGTCTCAATGCCCGTGTCTGCTCCGTGTGCTGGGCATGCCTGTCCGTGGTTAGCCATTCTCGGCAGAGGGCGAGCCCCCCCAGAGGCTCAAACCCCGGGCATACCTGGCGCCACTCACTTTGGGCACTGGGACCTGGTCAGGAAGACACAAGCAGCCCCCAGGAGGACATGGTATTGGTCCCTTCCCCTTAGCAGGGACACCTGTGGGACTTAGAGACTCAAACATCGGCACAGATGATGGAAAACAGGTATTTCCCGTGGAGAAGAATGATGGGACGGCAAGTGCTACCGTATTGGGCCTTTCTGGAAGCAGCAGCTCCCAGGTGTGTCTTTGCCACCAGTCTCCCTTTGGGCCCAGCCAGAGGGAGGTCCCTGACTCCAAGAAGCAGGGACACTGGCTTCTGAGGCCACGTTTGCTTCATAGGCACATTTTTTTCTGTCTCCTTCCTTCTTCAGAACATAAGGCATCGAGTGGGTCTCAACTGGGCCACATCTGCCCCCCAGGAGACATTCAGCAATGGCTACAGACGTTTGGCCGTCACCATGAGGGAGGCAGGGCATTTGGCATCTAGTGGGTGGAGGCCGGGGACGCTACTCCGTTCCTACAGTAAGTACACCGGGCGGCGCCCCACAGCCCGGAATACCAACAGAGCCAAGGTTGAGAGGCCTGCCCTTGGTGTGGACGTTCCGAGACCCCAGGAGAATTCCCTCGTCTCTGCTGGCCTTCGCTTTCTCACCTTTGCAAGGGGAGGTCGGAACAGGCGGGCATGAGGACCGAACACAGGCACCATTAGCAACACCGTGGACAAAGCTGTCCCTGCAGCTGCAGGGGCCACACGGATGCTCTGAGTGCCCCAGCTGGGTGCCCTTCCGTCCCTGTGACGCGGCTTTGCCTTTCTGGCCGTGAGGGCTCCGACGCCCAGCCCGTCCCCGTCCCCACCCTTTTGGGTCTCCATCCCCCACGCCCCCCCACCNACCTCGCCTCCATTGCCCAAGGACTGGCACCAGATCAAAAAGCTCTGGGTGGAACAACATTTGGCAGCAGGAAGTAGCTCAGCAAAATGGTCCTGGCCTGCGTGTAGCAGAGGCCGGCTTCCTGGAGGGTGGTGTGTGCAGCCTCTGCAGCCCCTGTCTGTGACCGAGCCCGGAACTTGGTGCCCTGTTCCCCACCTCCGTCTCCCCGATTCATATCCTAGGGTCCCGGGGTGGGAGCACCCGCAGTGGGTCCCGAGCACCGTGAGTCGCAGGCCAGCTTCCCGCCTCCTGCCCTAAAGTAAAATATCAGCAACCAGAGTTCTCACCCAGCGCCGCACCTGCGAGGGTAGGAGCCCTGTGCTTCCTGCATTATCTCACCTCGTGCCCACCATGACCCTCCAAGGGGCATTTTAATCGCTGCCTCACAGGCAGTCACTTAAACTCTTTGGATTACACGACTTCCTATTGGCTCATTCAATCTTCATCTAGCATCGCCATGAGGCAGGCCCCAGTGTTATGCCCACTGACAGCTGGGGAAACTGAGGCACAGAGAGATGAGTGAGTAGTGGACCTGGGATTCAGGCCTAGGTAATACAGTTCCAGAGCTGAAGCCCTTAACCATTCTGCACACTGTCTCCCAAAATAAGGAAAACCAGTTTCAGAGGGGTTGATTAACTTCCTTAAGGTCACAAAGCTATGATGTGTTACAGCAAACAGTGAGACCCAGGCCTGTTTATACAGAGCCCCATTCTTACTTATTAAACCATAATGATATATGTATTATATAAATATAATGTATGCATATGTAATTATATTAAATACATATTTTATATTATATATAATATATAATGTAACACTAATAAATGAAAATAAATAAATAAAGGAGCTACTTACCTTCCATTCACTTGTTTACGTTTTCCTGAGATGGGGAGGATTTTAAAACATACATATGTATATAATCTGTGACAGCTTCATTAATGGTAAATACATTTAAAACCAGCCAGCGTTAACAACCCACGACTGACTTCATAATATGCAGAATATTCTGAGAACTGGAAAATAGTCTCAGTCCTGGTCCCCAGCAGGTTTAATGAGAGAACCTAGCCATGTGAGCATACCTTAGTTCTAATTTTAGAAACTCTTCAAAGCACATACGTTTTCCATTCTGAAAAAGAGAATGAAGCTCAGAAGCCTTAACCACCGAGGACCTGAAACTGAGTTGGGTCCCAAAGCAGCCCCGTCAGACCCCAGGACTGTTCTTTACCATTAGCCTATCCTGCCGCTTCCATGAATCCAAAATTTGAGGCAGGCCTTTTGGATGTGGCTTCAGGGAGATCTGGGAGCAGGTGGCCGAGGCAGAAGGGATGAAGTATGACAGGTGCCTTCACCTCTTGCCTGGCCCCAGAGCCCTGTCCCTGCATAGAGTGGGAGCTTTCACAGTGGTGCATTCCCTAGCAAGGCTCACAGGCCTTCCTTCAATTGCAAAATGCCCTAAAAACTCCAGCATTTTATCATTCTCCACTGGTGCTTTCTGGCTTGGCAGTAAGTGTGCTGGTGTGTGTGGAAGCCTAGCCTGATTGTACAAAGCAGCAGGAAGCCCGCTGTTAGCTTGGAGGCAGGTGCAGGCCAGCCACAATCTCAGGATCTGGAAACCTCCTTTTGCATCAAAGGGCCATAGCTAGACTGCACCTTGCAGGATGCTTGCCTCTTAAGAACCCTCTGGTTCCTGACTGCTGGTGAGCTTGCAGAATAGAAGCCATAAACGTCGTGGTTGGGGCTCGGTGGGCAGGGGCTGTGGGTCCCCTGGGCAGAGCAGCTCCGGGGAAAGGAGGAGCGGGGAGTGAGGACCTCCCTCCCTCATTCACCCTGCCTCGTCCCCATCCTCCCGTAAACGAATCCAGCTCCCTTCCTGGTGGCTTGGCAGGGGTCTGCCATTCACACGGTCAGACTGTCCCAGACCTGCCCGCGGAGGCCCCACCTTGCCACTCCCACTTGCCTGCTCCCAGGGCAGCAGCTGAGCAAGAAGCCCCACACGTGAGCCGACCTGAAGGACACAGCCAAATAGCCTCCTTGCCTGGGACGCTGGGGCGGCGGGCTAACGGGCAGCTCTGGCACTGGGGCAAGGTGACACAGGCGTGAGGCTTGAGCGCCGGCCCGATCAGATGAGCAAAGGCACCAGATGACAAGAGGCTTCTACGGGAAACAGTGCCACCTACTAACACGAACTGCCCTGGCAGAGTCTGCTGGGTGCCGAGAAGAAGCACCTTCTGCAAGTGACCTCCACGTAACGGCACCCACGTGGGCTGCACATCCTGAGCACCCTGGTCTCACGGACGCCATTCTCACCTCGTCGCACATGCCGGAGGGAAACAGGAACCTGACAGCCAAAGATGTGGAAAATGAAGATTCTACTGAAGCTTTCCCTGGGGGAGGGGATGGGGACTCCATCCAGCACCAGAGGGTTTTCCGAAACCCGGTTCTAACACCGCTGCCCCCTACCCTGTCTGCTCCGACAATCTGCCCCACAGTGTCCCCCGTCACCGGCCTTCTGTCTGCACCCACCCTCACAAAACCTGCAGCTTTCATAGCTGGCTTTGTAAAGCAGAATGGGAAGTCTTCACGATGCCCAAGTCCAGTTAGCACGCCTCCGCTCACAGCAAGTCCCGGATGCCTTATCTCCTCCAACAATATACCCATTGTTTTTTTACTTCATCAATTACAAACCTATTTTACTTCTTACTTGAACAGGTCATGGTATCACCAAGCTAACCGGACTGATGTTAATATTGCTTCCTAGCTTTTCCTTTAGATCTTCCATTCTCCCTCCTTCCCCACCCCATCCCCCTCACATGCACACACACGTGCACACACGCACATTATACAAAAGGCAAAGCCCTACAGCCCATTTCTATTTTCTCCCTCTCTGGACACATTCCCATGCATGTCTAGTGAGTATCATTTGGTTTGAGGCCAGGATAGCACCGTGGTGATGAACGCAGACTTGGAAGCCAGACAGCCTGGCTACGAGCTTCAACCCTGCACCAACGAGCCGAGTAAGCTGGGGCACGTTGCTTACCTTTTCCACGCCTCTGTCAAATGAGGAAGATGATAGTGAATTAAGCCCAGGCGCAATCGTCAAATGTTCATATATTTAAAGTCCCTGGAACAGAGCCTGGAAAAAAATAAATGCTTAATTTATATTAGCTATTATGTTGATCTATAAACAATAAATAGAATAGTTTTACGTGTGTGTTTTTAAAAGTTGCTTAAATTGTGTCATAGCATTACACCTACACACACACACACACACACACATACACACACACACACAATCCTTTTTCAACCTGCTCTTCTCATACACAGCACACTTGTTATGTTCAGGCATCCATTTTGATACATATAATACTTTCATTTTAGTCACTGCATTGTGGCATATCATCGTTATTTCAGCTTACATTTCCCTGATTCCTTCGCCTACAACTTATTTGGAATAAGTAAAGAGCCAAAGCAATTTCAAAGATGAGGAAGACTGAAAGGAGACATGCCCGATTACAATAATGGAATTAGGACTTACTCAGGAGCTTAAGCAGCACTGTGTGATGGAACTTTCTGTAATCATGAACACACTCTATACTTCTGCTATTCAAAATGGTAACCACCAGCCACATATGACTAACGAGCGCTGGAAATGTGGCTAGTGTGATCAAAGAATTGCCTGTTTACTGTGCATTTCACATCACTTTAAATTTAAATAGCCAATGTGAGAGTGACTGTTGGGTTGGACAGCACAGACTTAGAGCACCAACACATTGTGATAAAGTGTCAGAGATCTCTTTATTGAGTAGACCAGGAGGCCAAAGAAACAGAAAAGGGTCTAGAAACAGACACCAATGTCTGATATGTGGCCAAGAAGATATTGTAAGTCAAAGAGGGAAATGATGGACATATTTTTTTTTGCCAAATATTTGGGTTTCCTCTTCTTGGATTTATTTTATTATTTGGCCATTCCTTCCACCATGACTTGAGTTGTAGATCTTTTAGTTATTAATATGTCATAATTATCTACATATTTGGAGATACTATGAAATAGTATTTCTCTTGGCTTGTGAATTTCTAAATTAACATTTGTTGACAAATTTCCCACTTAAAAAATTTCATTTAAGGACTGTGCTCCTGTGCCTTGTTTGAGAAAGCTTTTCCCACTCTAAGGTCCTAAAGTTAGTCTCCCCTTTTTAAAATGGTGTGTTAAAGTTTGCATCTCAACTGAAGATATTTAATCCAACCGAAATTCATTATTGGGTACTGTGTGAAACAGAGATCTGAGCTAGTCTCCTCCCTGTTTGGATGTCAATATTCCAGTGTTTTGTATTGAATTTTCCATGCTTTCCACTTGATTTAAAATGGGTTCTCAGCACTTTCATTTTCCCAATAAATTTTAGAATAATTTTGTCAACTTCCATGATAGGCTCTTTAGATATTTTTATTCAAGTTGTATTAAATGTATAGAATAATTTGATGGAATTACCACTCTTCCAGATGAATTTTAAAATAATTTTTTTCAGAATCCAAAAAAACTCCACAAATAATAATAAAAATTAATTAAAATTGTGGGATACAAAACCAACATGGAAAACTCAGTTGTGTTTCCATACACTAATTACAAACTATCTGATACAGAAATTAGGAAAACAACCCCCTTAATAATACCTAGGAATCAACTTAACTAAGGAAGTGAAAGACTTATACACTGAAAATTATAAAACATTACTGAAAGAAATTAAAGAAGACACAAATGGAAAAGACGACCTTTGTTCATGGATTGGAGACTTAATGATGTTCAAGTGTCCACAGTACCAAAAGTGATCTACAGGTTCAATGCAACCACTATCAAAATCCAATGGCATTTCTTACAGAAATAGGCTAGATGACATTCTGAAAGAGGAACACAGGGCTGGGCATGCACCCGTGGAGAGGTGGCAGAAATGTGGCAGAACTTCAAAGCACTGCCTATAAACACTGCCCTGTACCATGTCCCAAGTCAACTAGACAGAGCCCTCTACAATTTCCCTACCTGGCAGCAGAGGTTATATATGTACATAAAACAGAGACACAATGAAGAAACCCTCCCACAAACATCAAAGGAGCAGAAGGTGACTTCTATATGGTGCCAGTCTTCTCAGAGCAGCTGGATCAAACTGAGAGCTGGTGGAAAGGAATCTTGTCACCCACCTGCCCCATCACATATCATAGTGCTACCTGAATGTGCTATGCAGATTACCTCCAGGGCTCAGGAGCCCCGGCACCCACGAAATAAATAGTAACCGTGCCAAAAACACCAACACCGACCCAAGCGTGCAACCCAATTGCCAAAGACACCCAACACTCAGATGGGAGTTTTGGCAGTCACTCTAGAGGCACTCTAGAGAGACCATAGAAAGACAAGCTTGGAAGCAGAAAGCACAGTTGCATCAGGCAAAGTGAAATAAGTCAGAGAAAGAGAAATACTGTAAGATCTCACTACATATGGAAATATCAAACTCATAGACACAGTAGAAATCTGGTTGCCAGGGGCTTAGGCGAGGGTGAAACAGGGAGACGTTGGTTAAAGAATATGAACTTTCACTTGTAAGGCAAGTAAATTCTGGGCATCTAATGCATAGCATGGCCACTACAGTTAACAACTATCAGTGTTCACCAACAACAGCGTCGGAAAGGTTAAGTATGTGAGGAAAAGGATGGGGTGCTAACTCTCTGTGGTAAGCATGTCAAAACATGTAACTGTCTCAGAATCCCCGTACCCCTTAAACTTGCACAATGTTACATGTCAGTTATATCTCAGTAAGCTGGGGGACAGGGGAGAAAAGCATGAAGCAATATTGCTGGAGACTGAAAGGGAAGACGCTCGATCAGAGGACTTCTTCCAGGTGGGATCTTCACTCTGCAGTTTACAGGCTCTCTTTGTACCCAAGTACATTGTGGATTGTTTTGCTTTGTTTTGTTATTTTGCACCTACCCTTGATTTTGTACTTATTGTTCCTTCTCATGGGGCTCTTTTTTTTTTTTTTTTTTTTTTTTTTTTCTTGAACNTTTTTTTTGCTTCGTGAACTCCTGTTAATGATCCAGGAATTTTCTCAGCCCTCCACTCTTCCAGAAAGATTTCCCTGAACATCCCAGTCCATAATCTGAGGAAGGGGCTCTCCGTGTTCCATACTCTAGAGCACTGTTCTGAGTACTGTCCTGCAATGGCATGCTTGTGGCCGTGTTTTCTTGTATTGACCATGAATTCTGTGATGGAAGGGTTGTACCATTCTTACCTGTTTCCCATGCTTCTGGAATATAGCAAATACTTGTTACACATGCGTTTGCTCGGCCCTGAGCAAAGGGCTGATTCCACAAGCTGATGGCAAAGTGTGGTTATGCTACTCAGCTTCTAACCTGTGCAGGGTCCAGTGCCCTTCATAAAATAGGGAATAATTCCCATCTGCAGCAGGCACTAAAGATCTCACTAGAGGTGACGTCTATTCTCTTTGAACCTGGCTGCAGGTGAGGGGGTGTTACAGGTTCCAGCGCTTCACATAAGCCCTGCTGGATGGTGATGCTGTCCTTTATCACACCCAAGAGTTAGGCACACATGACTTCTTCAGTCTAGAATGCCCCCCATTTTTCACTCCACTAACACCCATGCATGCACATGCATATATACGCACACACACGTGTACACAAGGCACATTCATGCTCACATGCAGGCACACACACACACACACACACACACACACACACACACACTTTGCCCCTGTAAGTTCCCCTCCTTCAAATGTCTGTCACTTCTTGTGAAAGTCTTTGTCGCTTTTGTCATAGCTTCTTATGGAATGGTGCCCTTCTCATTCAGATTACTCCAGTTCGTAATTCTCCAGCCACTAAGGTGATTACCTAATCAAAGTCTGTCTTTCCTTCTAGACTGTAAGGCCCATGAGGTTAAAGACTGTTGTCTTGGTTAGTTTTTCATTTCCTGTGCTCAGTAGGGCATCTAGGCTTCAAAACACTATCAAATACATATTGAATATTAACAAGTGTCTCTTTGTACCTATTATGCTGATATAGCATCTTATTATTCCTCCCCATACAATTTATAATGCACGAGCCTCAATGGTACAGACACTCCCAGCCTCTATTACAGGCAGACAATGATGACATGCTGGGGTCACCACTTCAGAATTTCCTCCTAAGCCAGGTTATAAGGCGCATAAGATCAGCCTCATTAGTTTATTGTCACATCTCACTTCACAGCCCAACTGGGAGTATTGAGCCTAATCAACCACCTAGGTTTTCAGAATTGGCCAAATGCCCTTGAATCATGTCCAAAACAGAATCCTGTCCCTCAGATGACAGTGCTGTGTGTATTGGCCTGAGGACCTCAGCAGATGGTTTGATTTGCACACGAGGACTGTGACCCTCCTCTCCCAGCCCCAGGCTTCAGCACAGAGCCAGGACTGCAAAAGCACATGGGCTCCAACCCTGGCTCTACCACCTTCCAGCATTAAAGCCAAGGCACAGAACTTTGCTATACAGGCTACCATTGACTCATCTGTAAAATGGGGAACCAGGTTACCATTGACTCCTCTGTAAAATGCAGAAAGCCCCTCCTTTGGAGGTTCATTATGAGGGGACATGATATAATGAATGTATTTTGCTCATCTCAATTCCATAAAGGGTTCCTATAATAAGTAGAGACTCCATAAACATGTGCTAAGTCAATAAAAGAATAACACTGGCACAGTAGAGGGTTTTAAGTTATGTGACAGCCATGGATTGTATTAATGATCAACAAATACCCTTTCTCCCCTCTGACCTATCATCCCACTTGGGGTTTGGTCATGTTTGGCCAATGGAACATGATCAGACATGACTATGTGCCAGTTCAAGCCAAGGCTGTAAGAGGCTATGCATGTGTTTTCTCATCTTTTTTGATCTCCTGTCCTCCATAGTGGGAAGAACATTCAACAGGTATTGTCCCTACAGTTTGGGTCTGAAAATCAGAGGCGTGTGGAGCTTCTGGACAAAACCAGCTAAGCCACAGCTAATACGAAGACCTGGCAGCAAGAAAGAAAAGAAAATGCTTATGGTTGTAAGCCACTCAGATTTGAGAGTTTGTTCTTGACATCATTGCAGTTAAAACTTGTCAGTGACCCCCATTTAAAATCACTGGTCCCATCCAGGTGTACTTTGAAGGGCGCAATGCTCATTTAGAAGGATAGGTTGTGATATTATTTAAAAATCAGTCCTATGGCTGAAAATGTTGATCTCTAATGTGGTTGTAGTGAACTCTTCACTTTGGCTAACAGCTGTAGATAAATCTTGTCACCTCTCTAGAAAGTCGGTGGTTTATCATCTACAAATCAACACATGTTGAGCTCAAACAAATGAGCATCTTGAATGTTGTTTTAGGGAGAAATATGAGAAACTTACCTTACATTTTTTAATGTAAGGCTTGGGCTTGGTTTCTCATATCAGAATAAAACATTCAGAATGAATTAAAAGTTTTACCCTCTAAAAGGCAATTATAAAAAGAGAAAAAAAAGAAAGTCCAAGAAACCCTTTTAATGCCTATAATTTTCCTAGTACTTACATGTCCCATTAAGAAGAAAAATGACATTAAAATAATTTTAAAGGTTTTGGCTTAAGCCCATTGAAATAAGGAAATTACCCTGGTTAGAATCAAGTTCTCATTATTTTGGCCCAGCCTGCATTAAGGATGGACCCCTGTGGAGATGTGGTCAGGTGACTGGGCTCCAGCTGAGAACGGCCATGCTGAAATTAATATGGCGCCAACCTTCCCATAATGGGTCCTATGTGGCTCCTTGGCTTGGTTGTATCATAAGGGCCGTTGAGATGGAAATCTGCCAAGTTTCTTCCTATAGCCAGTCTATTTGGGTTTTGTCCCTGTGTGTTTTCCTGATGCCCATTCTGGCCTTACGAGACTTTTTCTTCTTCTTTATATAAATGTATAGATTCCTACCTAAACTATAAGCAGCTAGGCGATGTGAGGTTTTGTAGTAACTCTTTCGTCCTTCACTTCTCACTATTTCCCATTTTTCTCCCTGGTTTTAATCACATTTAACCACTGTTAAGAGGTAGGCAATGGAATACAAACAGAAGAATGGATAAAGATGCTGTATACACACACAATGGAATATTATTCAGTCATAAAAAGAAATGCAATCTTGCCATTTGTGACAACATGGATTGAACTTGAGGGCATTATGCTAAATGAAGTAAATCAGACAAAGAAAGATAAATATTGTATGATTTTGCTTACATGTGGAATCTGAAAACAAGAAAAAATTAAAAATGAGCTCATGGATACAGAGAACAGGTTGGTGGTTGCCAGAACTGGGGGGTGTGGGGTGGGTGAAATGGGTGAAGGGGATCAATGAAAAGGTACAAACTTCCAGTTATAAAATGAATAAGTCACAGGGATGCAACATACAGCACAAAGGCTATAGTTAATAATAGCATTTGCATATCTGAAAATTGCTAATAGATCTTAAAAGTTCTCATCATAAGAAAATAGTTTTGTAACTATATATGGTGATGGATACATTGACTGGATTTATCGTGGTGATCAGTCTGCAACATATACAATATCAAATCATCAGGTTGCATACCCGAAAGGAATACGACTTTATATGTCAGTTACACTTCAGTTAAAAAGAATCATGATTCAGGTACAAATAAAAAGCCGATGTGGGCACACCAAGACATCAAAAGAAAAAAAGAAAAGAGAGAGGTAGGTATTGGAATCTTTTGGTGGGCTATTACCTGGTAAAGTGATAAGATCTTTTAACCTGTTAAAGTAACAAGCTGTTGATAGAGAAAGCTGGTAATTCAGCTCCTATGATTTCATTTAATTCATGGCGTCCCTCCTATCATGCGGCCGTTTCGCCTAGAAGGAGGTGCAGGAATAGGGCACCAACATGTTACTGGCCGCCTGTCAGGCAGCCGTCAAGTGGTAACGATTTTCAATCACTGCCAAGCAGGTTCTAGATTTGAACCAGTGACCTAGGAAGAAAGTCTCCATAGCCCATTACCAAATTATTCCCCGAGCCCTTTGCTTCCCTGACTAACACCCTTTCCAATAAAACTCAATTTTTGTCATTGAATCTGTCAGCATGCCTACAAATCCCTGAAGGGTGAAATTAATTTGAACTACAGAGTTGGACAAACAAGATCAAAAGTGAGTTCTTTGGAAATAGAAGCCAATATTTCAGACATCGATCCATTTGGAAAAATAGCTTTGGTTTCCCTCTTGGAGCTTGAGTGGGGTGGCTGGGTAATAAACAAAGACATTGTTATACAGTTTACTGCATGGCAGATCCTAACTGTTCCAAATTCTAAACTTTTATGCCTTCAAGTAGATGAACCCTGCATGCCGGTGGCCAAAACTCTTGGAGGTTAAAAGCCGAACCCTCTCTGGAGAGCCCTTCCTCCACTGACCACATCACCTGAGAGTTTTAGTGTGACTGTATTTGGAAAATATAGTTCTGCAGCTTTTCAGACTCTCTTTCTGTGTGTATGCATGTCTGTCTTTATTCAGTTTTTATTTTTCACTTTTTTTTTCCTGTCAACCATGGGCCCACTCTCAGTAGCTGAAGCTTCCTGTGGTAGGAAATAGATTATCTCATATGTTTTTGTCCCACTAACATCTGCATGCTTCAAACCTTGTTGGAAACCCAACATATTTTCTTAAACTTTGATAATATTTGTTGCGAACCAGCCCAGGGAATAACTACATGTTACACGAAGCTAAGATGAGCACTTTCTTTTAACATGAAGGCAGGGAGCTGTGGTAGAGAGTGAGGCAGTCTGTTTATTCTTGTCGTGAATCGATGATAGTGTCTGAGCCTCTTTGACCTGTTCCCAATTCTTGGCGTTGATTTTATGAGGCATTAAATATACACAGAAAGTACACATGGGTTTATCTAGGCCTAAGAGGTATCCACATTTATTACAGAACACACTTCAGCCTTGCCTGGAGGTCAGAGGGGCAGGTGAAGGGTGGATTTCAGAAAAGATTCAAGACAGATATAAGTCAACAAAAATACTACTTTGAAGTGTCTGAGTTAAAAAACAACTCTTAATGATATTCTGTTCATCTATTAGACAAATCTGTATTCACCACCTGCTCTCCGGAGGAAGTATGTTCTACAGTCAAAGGCCTGGGCTCAGATTTTGGCTTTCCTTTGCCAACTGTGTGACTGCAGGCCGGTAACTGAGGCTTTCCTACTCTCTCTTTGATTAGGTGTGAAATACGAACCGTAACACCTTTGACATGGGGTAGCCGAGTGGGTTAAATGAGATGCATATGGATCTGCTCTATAACCGCCAGAGGACAGGCACTTGGTACGTGGCTATCGCTGTATCATCTGCCCATCATCGTCATTACCACATGCAAACTTACCCAGGACATGGCCTTTTGAGTTACAGGACACTGTAGGTGGCCAGTCAAGCTGAGGGATTTTAGCTGTATATGTTTCTGATTCCCTGCCTGAGGGCCTTCTCCGGACACTTACGGGCAGGTCAGGAGTGCACAGTCTTAACACCCTGGGAACGGCCATGACAGATGGGAGTTACAGCATCAATGCCCGCCGGCTTCCTGGCCAGGTGTGTGCTACAGTCTCACAGATGCCTGCAGTTGGACCGAGTCCCAACTGCCCACACCAGTAACCTCCCCACTCACGTGCCCTGCCGTGGCCTTCTCATCCCCCCCGCCAAACTTGCCGCTTTCCTTACCAGTGCCTTGATATCACCTCCCAAATCAACCACCTGCACCCAAACTCTTGTACTCAGCTCTACTTTTGGGGGGAACCCAACCTAAAACACTTTAGTTAGATACTGAAATGACTCACAAGCTCTCAACCTGGGGTCACCTTAGGAGACTCAGCTGGATCCCAAAGAACATTGACAGTTCAGAATGTCTGACCTTATGCCTTCAGGTTTGGACTCATGTTTGAAAGCACGTTGTTTTCTCTGCTGTCCTGGCCACAGGACCCTCTTCACGTGCAGCTATTTCACAGGATGTGTGACTACCCTTACGAGGGAGACCCACCCTTCACACCCAAAAATCTACTTAACATACACAACCCATCCTATATTTCACATCAGACCATCCCCCACATACCCTCCAAACCTGGTGAAAATCCATCTAGCCATTCCACATGGTGTAATGGCAGGCACTTAACTTATCAATAGAAACATAAACTCTCCAACAGAAACCCCCTTCTCTATTCATATAGCATATAGAGAGTACCAATGATTGCCCAAATATTTTTATCTTGCGTACACCTAAGCAGAAGGAACAAAATAATGACCCAGAAAGAGCAAATGAATGAAGTCAATTAGGTTTATAATTTAAGATGAGTGAATTTAATGACGCATACGTTAGAAATATTTGACAGACCTAGCCCGGCACTTTCTCTAATGGCATTGCTAAGGAAATGTATTCCAGTGACCTCACAGTTTTTGTTTGAAAATAATTATTGCTCTTTGCATGTATAATTGTGATCTGGGCAATTAGAACATAGATTCTTCCTTGCTCTCTCCTCTGCTCTTGGTAGTGTAACCGGGGAAACAGCCTTGACCAAAATGATGTCCAGAAGTAGTGCACTGACACAGCACCTTAGTTTCAGCTCAGTTCTGCATTGGCGGTCCAGCCCGTGGTTTGCACACCAACTCTGCCATGCAGCCTGGACGAGCCTGGAGGTGACCTCACCTACCTTAGCTCCTGTCCCTGTCAACAGGGAGGGAGACTGACTTCATAGGACAGGACTGAGTTTCAATGAGATAAATTGGATATAATCACTTTGTAAACTGTGTACACACTAGATAGAAGTCAGATAAAGTTTTTGTTATCTCAACCGATCTTTACAATTGCTCCATAAGCTAGAGAGGGAGATCGGTGTTTCCTTTTCACAGAGGAGCAAGTGGGAATTACAAAGGTTAACTCGTTTTGGCCAGTAAATGGCAGAAGACAGACTAGGACCTCTGGTCCTCCAGTTCTGAGATGAATCATCTTTCCTCTGCCACAGTGATTCGGGAGCTTTTCTGAAGACTAGCCTCAAGCTGAGGGCAGGAGTGGGGGTGGGCTAAAAAAATGCAGATTCCCATTGTGTTCTCCTGAACCTAATCCCATCCCAAAGACACTGACTTAATGGGTCTGAAACTGTTAAAACTCTTCATTTTTAATAACACTTCATATCATTCTTTTTAAAGTTTATTTATATTTAGACAGAGAGAGAGTGAGAGAGCACATGCGAGTGGGAGAGGGGAAGAGAAAGGGGGAAGCAGAGAATCCTAAACAGGCTTCGTGTTGACAGTGCAGAGCCCGACATGGGGCTCCAACTCACCAGCTGAGAGATCATGACCTGAGCCAAAATCAAGAGTTGAACGCTAAACCGACTGAGCCACCCAGGTGCCCTGTACACTTCAGATCATTCTGATGCAGAAAGTTCATGGACCACATTTCCAGAACGCTCCACTATTACAATATGTTGTCTACCAGAATTAAGTTCAGTAAGGACAATCCTTTGGATTAAAGGAATTTCCTATTTGTTGGTGTGAGGGAATTTGGGTAAGTTGTTATTACTTGCATTTTTAATAGGGATAAGCCACTGTGCTAAATGTTTTATGTACATTATCTAAATGGATCCTGACAAAACCCTCATGTCCTGGAGTGTACAACTCAATGAGGTCAGTAGTATTACCCTTCTGGTTTTATTGTGAAACATCTCATCTCAGAGAGATTAAACTTTCCAACAGTTCTCTATATAATAAAGAGCAAAGGAAAGACTTGAAGTCAGGTGTGTTTGACTTCAAATCCTTGCAGTTGGATTTGCATGAGGAACATTTTATTTTATTCCATAAGGAACAACTAAATAAATGAGGGGAAAGAATTCTGCACAAATTGAGTCTCTAATTCTGATAAAGTTCCACCATGTTTGAACA
Source organism: Crocuta crocuta (assembly GCF_008692635.1). Classification (NCBI taxonomy): domain Eukaryota; kingdom Metazoa; phylum Chordata; class Mammalia; order Carnivora; family Hyaenidae; genus Crocuta; species Crocuta crocuta. The sequence goes on from NW_027528369.1 coordinate 3,876,270, forward strand.
AATAGAAAGCAAGTTATGGCCGACTCTCAGTGCAGTCTGTAATCTGGTTTATTCCAATAATGAACCATTGCAGGGGCCTAGTTCCCAAGTATCAGATCTCAAGAGTGGGGCTGTGTATTAGTTATCTATCTATTGCTGAATAACAAATTACCCCAAATGTAGCATTTTAAGACAACAGATGTGTATCATCTCATAGCATTTCTGAGGGTAAGGAATTTGAGAGCAGCTTGGCTGGGTGGTTTTAGTTCAAGATCTCTCCAGAGGCCGCAGTCACCTCGAAGGCAACCTATCACATGGTAGTTTGCAGGAGGCCTCAGTTTCCCACCATGACGCTGCCTACACAAGGCTGCCTGGGTGTCCTCATGACATGGCGGCTGGCTTCCTCTAGAGCAAGTCGCCCAGTCCTGGGTCAAGCCAGAGGCCACAGTACCCTTTTATGGCCCAGTCTCTGAATATGCTCACCATCATTTCAGCTTCATTCTATTACTTAAACGTGAAGAACTAACTTAAGTCCATGTGCACGGCAGCAGAATGAGGTTCTACTGCTTAAAAGGCATCTATGAACATATTTTCAAAACCATTAAAGGGAGGATAGACTGACATATCATTTTTTTAAATTTTTAAATGTTTATTTATTATTGAGAGACAGAGAGAAGCAGAGCATGAGCAGGGAAGGGGCAGAGAGAGCAGGAGACACAGAATCTGAAGCAGGCTCCAAGCTCTGAGCTGTCAGCACAGAGCCCGATGTGGGGCTCAAACTCACAAACCGTGAGATCGTGACCTGAGCTGAAGTTGGACGCTTAATTTAACCGACTGAGCCACCCATGCACCCCTGGGATATCTTTATAATCTCATTCTATACTTCTGTGCCAAGTCGATAGTTCTCTATTTTCTCTCCTTGTATCCAGCTGTCCATTCATCCATCCATCCATCTGCCCATTCACCCACCCATCCATCTACTCATTCACCCATCTGTCCATCCACCCATCTATATCTATGCATTGAACTCTATCTAAATTCCAGAAGGACTACCAAAAGAGTTATCCTTTGCCATTAGGAACTTACCATTATTGAGAAGGAGGGTGATTGTCACCATTAAAAATCACATACGACAATCTCTATTAAGTATTTTACACAAGGGATAGATGCAATGCACAGGGTTTGGTGACAATGGGATTTCTTTTAACTTGAAGAGAGGGAGGATTTCAAACACTTTTGCCCTGTGTAAATCCCCCCCCCACTCCCTTACAAATGCAAAAATCTTAAGCTCATTTTATGCATAAAAATCTCAATACCTGGAAAAAACATGATCTTGCTTACTCTTCTCTCTAGGGCCTGTTACTAATTGATTAAAAATTCTCTCTACCTTTGCAAGCTAGCGACACTCTCATGGGAGGACATCTTGACTGAGCTGTGAAACGTTTTGAGGCCTGAGAATTCACCAGCAACTGCAAGCCCCTGTTGGACGTTACCTTTCTGCTTTGTGCCCTGGGTACCTCGCAGGGATTCTTATTGGCAAGGAGACGTGGTGTACCAAAATACAAAACTTTGGGAGTCTCATAACCAGAGCATTTCTGTGTGCTGTTTGGCCATGTACTCCTTTCATGACAAAAATCTTAAGAGTCTGTCCAGCGCGTTAGTGGAAGTTTCATCCCCATGTTTCTCTAAGATATGACAATGGGGATCGCATGGAATTGGATTTGGCAAATGGAAGACAGACTTCAGGCCCCATATTGTAATGGAAGTCAAACTTCATCTCCAGACATAAGACTAATTCTTCTCTCTACTGAGCAACTCATTTCTTTCTCAAACCGCAACACAGGACTTAGTGCATCTGGGTGTCTTCAGCATTATCACAATTAGTTGTAGGTCTGTCTCTTCCAGGCTGTAGGCCTCCTGAGGTCAGGGCCAAGTATGAGGTCCCTTTGTCTTCTACTCACTTAGTCTGGTTTAGTCCAGGGTAAGCAGAGTAGATAGATGGTATGAGGTGAACATGCACAATATCCCAGAAGGCAGAACCAGTTAAAGGGGAGAGAGAGAGAGAGAGAGAGAGAGAGAGAGAGAGAGAGAGAGAGAGGAGAAGAGAAGAGAAGAGAAGAGAAGAGAAGAGAAGAAGAGAAGAGAAGAGAAGAGATTAGAGGGAGAAGGGAAGAGAGGGAAGAAGGAAAAGACATAATTCTTTATACTCTTGATATCTTCTAGTATGACTCTTATTAATGTGGCTCCCTCATCATCTGTTTATTTATTCATTACACTCATACATCCCTCACCATAAATAGTTGCTCATTTGTTGGTCACCTGCTGCTTCCATTAGAAAGTGAGCTCTATAAGGTGGAGTTATTGTCCTAATCCAACAAATGATCAAAGGCCATTTGTTGATCGACGGACTCAGTGATGGATGAATACATGAATGAGGTTGCTCTAAAAGTTCCCTTCATGGTAGAATTGGACCCTTCTTGTGAGGTCTAAGAGTCTGGCCTAGAAGCAGGGTCTGAGCTGGGTGCCCGGGAATGGCTTGTTCATCCTAAGACCAGGGGTTGTCACCGGCATGGACCAAATAATTGCCCAGGTAAATTGATAGTTATAGACAAAGTCACCAGGAGAAAAGAATGCTGGCTCTTTGTCATGTGTGCATATAACCTAGTGGTTAACAAGGGTGCTGTGCAGGAGGCAGGAGGTGGGGAGGGGGGAAATAGAACAGCATCCGGGGGGAGAGAAAGGCATGTGCAAAGGCCCAGAGCATGAGGAGCACGGCATGTCTGTGGAACTAAAGACACCCAGGTCAGCTAGGGCCCGGAGAAGCGAGGGGGCTCCTGGAGCATGTCTTAGATGGGAGGAGCTGGTCCTCTCCCGAAAAGGTAATCAGAGGCCATGGAGTACTGGACCTCCAACGTAGCACAGGACACAGAAAGCCAAGCTTTTTTTTTTAAATGTTAATTCAGTTTTGAGAGACAGAGAGAGACAGAGTGTGAGCAGGGGAGGGGCAGAGAGAGAGGGAGACACAGAATCGGAAGCAGGCTCCAGGATCTGAGCTGTCAGCACAGAGCCCAATGCAGGACTTGAAACCACTGACCATGAGATCATGATCTGAGCCAAAGTCGGCCCCTTAACCCACTGAGCCAGTCAGGTGCCCTGAAAGCTATAAGCTTTCAATCAGAGTGAAGTGTGCTATTGCAGGGGCACCTGGGTGGCTCAGTGGGTTAAGTGTTTGATCCCGTGGTCAGTGGGTTCGAGGTCCTCATCAAGCTCTGTGCTGACAGCTCAGAGCCTGGAGCCTGCTTCCGATTCTGTTTCCCTCTCTCTCTGCCCCTCCCATGCTCTGTCTCTCAAAAATTACATAAGTAAACATTTAAAACAATGTTTTTAAAGTATGTTTTCACAGAACTGCCTGGTGACAGGAAAGGCCACAGCAGGGGTCTTAGCCAGTCAATCCATGTGACGTCACTGTGCGGGCTATGTCACTAACCTCTCGCACTTTCACCAAGGTCTTGGAGTGGTGTGTCTGTTATTTCATGGTCACATCCCTGCCTGCTACCTCTTTCACAACTGTGTGGAAGGAAGTCCTCCTGTTTTCTAGGATGGTTTTGTCCTCACCTGCGGGTTCCCATTTCGTTTGGTCTGGGATCCCATCTCTCGACTCGACTTGTTCCCTAAAAGTTCTGGCTTGTACATTCCCAGCTTCTGCGAGAGCAGAAAGGCCCAGGCTGAAGCTTCTGACTTGTAGAGATTGCAGACACTCAAAGGAGATGTCCGCTTCTTTGGAAGCTCTTGGTTTGAGTGGCATCTCAGCTAGAAATGCTATTAACCTCCGGAAATTTAAGCAAAAAAAAAAAAAAAAAAAAAATTTTTTTTTTT